>NC_091931.1:24789153-24984153 GCF_041260155.1 Ptychodera flava
AACCCCCACAACAGGTTTATCTGAAAAGATTTGTAAAAGTTTGAGAGTCCGAATATCTGTCCCCGAGGCGCATTCTACCTTAAGTGAAAAATAGTTAAACCATCTGAAGAAGGCACGCCCATCAATATCAGCAGTATCAATGTTAATATGTTGTTAATCTTTTTGTCACTTCTCGTCTTCTCGTGGATACTCAGCTTGGCCTTGCGTTGACTCTTCTTGGGTCTTAACCCAGCAGAGACCGACGAACATATCAGTCCACAGCTATCGCACATAGGCCTACTTTCTTCAAATAGACAAGCTTATGCCGCGTCGCCCCGAATAGAGCTTCTTCCATGTCATGGTGTACCCTAGTGCTACTCGGTAGATGTTATATATCTCTGCATATATATATATATATATATATATATATATATATATATATATATATATATATATATATATATATATTTATATATATATATTTCTTACCTCGTATTGTCAAAGCATGCGATTTAAAAAAAGATCTGAAAGATGGGCTTCAATCAAGTAATAAGAGAGAAATTAGTTTTTTTAGCTCCCATAGCCATATGTATGTATGGCAATGGAAGCTATTCTTATAGGCTAGGGAAATGTCTGTATGTATGTCTGTATGTCTGTATGTCTGTCCGTCAACATCAAAAACTCCAAAACCGCTGTACATTTCATCTTGATATTTGTTGTGTATATGGATGATGGGCTGTAGATGAGATTTTGTTCAAATGAAGTTGTCATTGCCAAAAATATGCAAATTAAGTGAAAAAATGTAAAAACAGTCAAAATTGAAAAAACTCAATAACCACTGAGCAGATTACATGAAAAATTAGCATGTAAGTACTTTGGGCTGACATGAAATGATTGTGCACATCTTGGGTCAGTATCTTGGACTTGCTATTTTTCATGAATTTTTTTGTAATTTTCTCCCATTTTTGGTCAAAAAATCTTCTTCTCTGAAACCACAAGTCCGATTGATTTGAAACTTGGTATGGAAGTGCATAGGAGTGACCTTTCCCAAATTTGGGCAAATCGTGGTGAAATTTGCATATTTTTAGTTTACACGTCCATAGACTCCCATGTATAAGGCAGATCTCCATAGACTCCCATGTATAAAGCCACGAAAGTGACACAATTTTTAGTCCCCACGGATGAAATCCAGTGGGCTTATAGATTGGGTCATGTCCGTCTGTTCGTCCATCCGTGAGTCCATCCGTTCACGCAGATATCTCGGATATTTTGACAAAATATCATGTGACCTTGATGACCTTTGATCTCAAATATACATATTTGTCCATAACTCAGTAACCACAAGTGCTACCACCCTTCATATATGGTATGATGGGACACCTTATGACGCCACGTATTGTACCTCATTAATTATGCACATATCTAATTTTGAGTGAGCCAATAGAGCTAGAGGTCTGATTTTTGGTATATAGGGATAACTTAGCAAAACAATTTTTTTTACAAAATGTCACGTGACCTCGGTGACCTTTGACCTCAAATATACATATTTGTCCATAACTCAGTAACCACAAGTGCTACAGCCTTCATGTATGGTATGATGGGACACCTTATGACGCCACATATTGTACCTCATTAATTATGCGCATATCTAATTCGGAGCGAGCAAATAGAGCTAGAGGTCTAATTTTTAGTATATAGGGATAACTTAGCAATACAATGTTTTTGACAAAATGTCACGTGACCTCGGTGACCCTTGACCTCAAATATACATATTTGTCCATAACTCAGTAACCACAAGTGCTACACCCTTCATGTATGGTATGATGGGACACCTTATGACGCCACATACTGTACCTCATTAATTATGCGCAAATCTAATTTTGAGCGAGCCAATAGAACTAGAGGTCTGATTTTTGGTATACAGGGATAACTTAGCGATACAATTTTTTTTGACAAATGTCACGTGACCTCGTGACCTTTGACCTCAACATACATATTTGTCAATAACTCAGTAACCACAAGTGCTACAGCCTTCATGTATGGTATGATGGGACACCTTATGACGCCACATATTGTACCTCATTAATTATGAGCATATCTAATTCGGAGCGAGCCAATAGAGATAGAGGTTTAATTTTTGTTGGATACTTAGCGATACATTTAGCAATAATGTTTTCACAAATGTCACGTGACTCGGTGACCCTTGACCTCAAATATACATATTTGTCCATAACTCAGTAACCACAAGTGCTACACCCTTCATGTATGGTATGATGGGACACCTTATGACGCCACATACTGTACCTCATTAATTATGCGCAAATCTAATTTTGAGCGAGCCAATAGAACTAGAGGTCTGATTTTTGGTATACAGGGATAACTTAGCGATACAATTTTTTTGACAAATGTCACGTGACCTCAGTGACCTTTGACCTCAAATATACATATTTGTCTATAACTCAGTAACCACAAGTGCTACAGCCTTCATGTATGGTATGATGGGACACCTTATGACGCCACATATTGTACCTCATTAATTATGTGCATATCTAATTTTGAGCGAGCCAATAGAGCTAGAGGTCTGATTTTTGGTATATAGGGATAACTTAGCAATACAATTTTTTTTACAAAATGTCACGTGACCTCGGTGACCTTTGACCTCAAATATACATATTTGTCCATAACTCAGTAACCACAAGTGCTACAGCCTTCATGTATGGTATGATTGGACACCTTATGACACCACATACTGTACCTCAATAATTATGCACATATCTCATTCTGAGCAAGCCAATAGAGCTGGATGTCTGATTTTTGGTATATAGGGATTACTATAGGAGAGAAATTTTTTGACCAAATGTCATGTGACCTCGATGACCTTTTACCTAAAATATATGTTTATGTCAATAAATAAGTAACCACAAGTGCTATATCCTTTGTATTTAGTAGGATGGGAGACCTTATGACAACACACGCTTTACCTCATTAATTATGTACACATCTAATTCTGGGCAAGCGAATAGAGCTAGAGATCTGATTTTTTGGCATATAGGGATAAATGTCATGTGACCTCGATGACCTTTGACCTTGATTATACATATATATGCATATCTCAGTAACCAAAAGTTCTATCACCTCCAATTTTGATAGGATATTAGACCTTAAGATGTTACATCTTGTGCGTCATTTATAATGCGCATATGTATTTCTTGGCTGGCCAATACTGCTAGAGGTCTGATCTTTTTTCCCGATTTAGAACCATAACTTAGACATGCCTCACGTGTTTCAAATTGGGAACAACGACATAGACCTATGTGCCCATAGATCTCAACATATACACTCCAGTGATACTTCTTAATGACCACATTTTCCTGCCCCATCAAGACTAATACTCCTATTACAAGTGGGACTATGTCATTGTAAATGACTTAATGAGTTAATGGTTGTATCACAGTATTCGATATATCTAATTCTGTATTTTTTTCCATTTTATATTCTGAATAAATACATTAAACATATTTCACTGTCTCCAGTACATTTCATTTAAGTATTTTTACTTCATGCACTTTATCCCTTTCACACATGTTCAAATATCTGACCAGAGAACAAACACTAAATAGCCCAGGATGGGAGCTACAGTGTCATTGACGCTATTTTATTTATTACATTTATTTGACAAGTCGACAGGCTCGAGACCCAACAGTAGTTTCCGACAAATACACTAATTACATACAAATAAACAAACAAACAGATAAACAAACAAACGCCAACTAATATAATGAGTGTTGGTGTTTAAGATAACAAATTTGAATAAAAGAATATAATAGCTCGAAGAATAAAAATGTCTTTACACTTGTGGTATTAAAGTCTTAGGCAAATATATGTCAACAGAAATGTTGATACATTGTGTAACAGTCCGGGGGAGAAAAGAAAAGGAATATTGAACCTGCATAGTGGAAATTGGAATACAGAGGGCGTTGTAAGCCATCTGGGTAGAGCGTAAAATGGCAGTTTTAGCAAAAGACAACAAGTCACAGAAAATCTCCCTGAAAGGACTACATGTCAAAAGGTTATAAACTTTCCGCCGAAATAAGAAAACAGGGATGATTAAAGAGCGTACAAGGCTGCTTATAATATAAGTTATTCGCAAAGTATCAAAATTTATGTCCGACATCGTGCAGCAGAGGTATTGTCCGAGACGCGTCGTACAAATTTTACTGGAAAAGGCTGTTTTAGGACCCTCGGCTTCGCGCGATTGAGGGTAGACTGGAAACGCGTTCAGCGCGTCCGCAAAGCGCATGAACGAAATTTCAACCTGCGCAGCGCATTGTCCGAGACGCGTCGTAGAAATTGTAGTTCGGCGGCATAGTTTCACTCAAATTCAGGGGTTTTGGACTGACCATTATTCATTGTGTGACATACTAAATGTTTAGATGTATAATTATTTAAAAAAATACCGTGAAATCTTCTCTTGTTTTTCCCTGTGTTGACCTAAAGGTGCCATGAGGTCATAGGTCAAATAGCGTCCAATAACACCTATAAGCTATTGTACTTTATGTCGAAGTTATTGGGCTCGGCGTCTTCTGATACCAACACTTAAAGTAAGAAGAAACTCCATAGGTTACAAACGAAGTTGTATAATAAATACAATCACCATGTGCAGGACACTTTAAACTTAAATATTTTGAGAAACTCCTTTGAGTCTTCTCAATACGGTAAAATAAATACTGAAAGTGGGGAGACCATAGCACTGAGCAAAACTTAGTGATTTTATACTAAAAAACTCAAATAAAAACTCAAAAAATAAAAAAACTAAAACTAAAAAACCCCCAAAAAACTCAACTTTTATACTAAAGATATATCTATTCAACCGTACACATCAAAACAGTTCTTTAAGTAATAACGAGGGCTACAATTTACACTTCACAATTATTCATAATTGACTTCTTCCGAAAACAACGAATAATGGAAAGCATTTATTTATTTGTTTATTCATACTGACACCCAACGGGCGAAGCCCAATGACTGGATTGAGTCAACATGGCTTAAACACGTGTCGCGCCAATTCCCCTAATTTACTTTAAAAGTAAAATTTACTTTTCCTTCACTGTTACATCAATATTAAATTTCAATATAACAGCAGTCTTCCATCTCTAACTGAAACTACACATCTAGCAGTGTTAGTCAGCCTAAAATAGTACTGTCGCAATCGCTGAGGTGCATAGAAGTAAGCATATAGCACACCGTGCACTGGCAGCCTATAGCCGTGTAATAAAATAAATATTGCCGTGCCTTAATACATTGTTATGGGCCCTCGCGGAAGGGAACCAGGGCGAATTTACTGGTCCCTATACAATATTGGGTGTAGTGCCCATGAGGATAACCTTACGCAAACTATAATTTTCAAAAAGAGTTCACACAACCAGTACACAGGTTTAGTCTGGTCCCCTGCCCCATTTCTACGCTGACTGCGTAGCTCCCCTATTTTCTTGAGCAGCGCAGCCAGCGGTAGAAATGGGGCAGGGAACCAGACTATAAACTGGTTTTGTCAAAGACCTCCACCGCGTACGAAGTTCTGGACGTTGCCATACAAACTCGAGAGGTAGATTGTGGTAAACACCCATTTAATGCGTGTTGCCAAAATCACGGAAAAGCGTGTGTACCTATTTTAAACAGGACAGTCCGTGAAAACAGAAAAGGAAACTATTTAGAATACTTGGACCGTGAAAGGAATAGAATACCTATGGAATACTCTAAGTTTACAAAATAGTAGTTTGCGCCTGCTATTTTCTGAACTGCTTCAGGGGTTAGAAATGAAGATCACTTTCTCACCTTGGTATACGACCTATCTTTCTATTATTTAAATCTCTCAAGTTTTTTGCCCGGCTTTTTAATCTGCTTTGTTTCATCCCTGGGAAATTTACACACAAATGTTGACTGGCCTGGGAGGTAACAAACCAGCGTACTGTTCTTCGAAGGCCAGAGAGTCCACAGTCTTTTCTGTGATGCTGTAAGACACAGTTGCGTGTTGGCTTGATATTCCCATCGATTGATCGCCTCTCGGCTGCTGTTAAAATAAAGCGGGACCGGTTCTACCTAGGTTTCTGCAGTGTACTTATCATAAACTCCCCCTTCATTGTTCAAACATTCCCCATTGTAACAATGACTGTGTATCCATTTTGAATGCCAGTAAAGAAAAACATACTATCTTCCGATACAGAATGTAAAATTAGAAAAAATATTGTTCATTCTATTAAACACAATCATCGATTTGATGATATTCTGACAGACTGCAGTAGAGTTTGCTTGGATCTTTAACCTTTCAATAAGCTACACTGTCGTTTTTGTTTACGAAGTGACATAATACTTTCGAGAATATGGCTTGCATGGTCATGGGGAAAACGTCAACAAAGCCGGCAGGTATAATGCTCTTAGTTTAACCTAGTGTCTGCAAATGTACTCTGTGGTTGTTTGGCAGCTTGCTCTGCAAATACCTGTAGCAGTGCAGTCTAAGAGACAGGTATTATTTCGCCGCCACGTAAAAAAGGCACGATGTACTCATTATAACAATGAATTCTCTTAACGCTTGTTGTAAAGTAACCTCAACACTTTTCCCCGTCTGGGAACCTGAACACATTCCGCTGGAAGTCCTGGAAGTAGGTTTCACTTTCCATTGGCAGCTAATTCAGCGTCACGTTCCGTGCGAGTCACCTGTCTTTCATCCACAATGTTTGCAGAGAAAACGCTCCGCGGAAAGTGTTTTAGAGCAACACATTTAATCTTCAATGTTCCCTATATTCAGTCGTTTCTTCCAGCTACTCCTCGACGTCCAACCTCAGTGGAGGTAGGTGAGCAGGCATCCTATGAGATTTGTTGTGGACGCTGTTGCTGTTCAGATTAGCATTCATTGGATCGCTGAAGAATCCCTAGAAAATTCAAATGAAGTGCCGTGATTATTTCTGTTGATAATTTGAAAAAAACTTTTTTTGAAAAAAATTAGAACCAAATTTTCACATGATGAAATTTTAAAAAGAAACACTGACCTTTCTTTGGTGTTTCAAAGTGATCAAACGTTGTACTAGGTCACTGGCACTTGGTCTGCTGTCCGTTTCGCTGTTCCAGCAGTCTTTCATAACTTTATACCTGCAAGTTTGCAGAGGAATTAAGAATGGTTTACTCTACGACAGTTGAAAGATGATCGTCGATATGTACTGAACTGTCATTAACTTATCAGGATCCTCTAAAGCAATACCTGCGAAGTCTATAAGCGCCATTTGCGTCGATGCTACTGTGGATGATGATGATGTCGATGATGATGATGATGATGATGATGATGATGATGATGATGATGATTATGACCACTACCATGATCATCATCATCATCATCATCATCATCATCATCATCATCATTTTCATCATCATCGTGGTCGTCGCCTTAACCACCACCATCACCACCATCATTGTCATCATCGCACCCGCCGCGCCAACACCACCACCACCACCACCACCACCACCACCACCATCACCACCACCGTGCCCATCATTAATATCATCATCGTCGTCGCCAAGACCATGAATTATAGGCATGGCGTTCAGGGATAAGAGACAGACACAATTGCCGTGAATGTGCTTCTCTTAAGTTCCACAACACAACTACTGACATCACCATGGAAAGAGTATGAAAGCGATGGTTTGCTTCCCAAATGAAGAGAAACTTACAGATCTCGAGGGCAACCCGGACATCTTGAAAGTCTCTTTCCAATTTTTATCATAGATAAAATTTGATCGTTCTGCAGATCTTCATATGGGCGGCGTCCTGTGATTATTTAAAACGATGACACGTTTGAATAGGTAAGTTTTTAAAAGTACTCAACAAATAATTTGATTACAGTCTTCTAGCTTGAGAAGTGCACATGCATTGTATGGAATCAAACTGACGGATTTCTCCCATTTTCTTTCGCTATCTATCTATCTATCTATCTATCTATCTATCTATCTATCTATCTATCTATCTATCTATCTATCTATCTATCTATCTATCTATCTATCTATCTATCTATCTATCTCACACACACATACACACGAACGCATATTGGGGAAACACTTACCAAGTGAACTGACTTCCCATAACAAAACACCAAAGGACCATCTGTAAGCAAGGATCGATATAAGGAGCAATAAAATTAGATTAGGACTTAAGAGATCTACTGTAGAGACGACACTCAGAAGATTGTATGATAATCACGAAGTAATGGCGACCATGGCAACGATAAAGATGCAATTTTGCACTTTTCACTCGATTGTACATCACATTGCTTTCAAAAGAGCCAGACATGAACAAAGGCCTTTACGCATGGCGCAGAGCGTTTTGTCGATTAGATTGACCATAACTGTTGGAGAACTAATGGCACATGGTACACGGTAATTTGTAATTTTAGTGACATGCTGCAGAAGCGAACTTTGAAGAAAACCATTCATGTGATCTTCACGTGTCAAACAGTTGTAATTCATTAAGCTTATAATTGAAGTTGATTTATAGTTTTTGGAGGCGACATACAAACATACAAAAGCGTTGCCATTAGTATAAGTAATTCGACTTTGATAGAGTGTTCATCCAGCAAAGCCGAAGATATATGCATCACTGAAACCTTACATGTCGCTTTTCTCAGAGTATCCGAAATCTCCTTCTAGCGTCTCTGGAGCCATCCATCGGAGAGGAAGTTTGACGTCATCGTTCTCGTTGATCGGCTTCTTGTATATGTAAGAATAGACATCTCTTGCAAGACCGAAATCACACAATTTTCCGACATTGTCGCCGTAAATGACGACATTCCTGGCTGCTATATCTCTGTGGATAATCTGAAGTGAGAAAGGACCCTTAAAGATATTACTATTCATTTGATATATATGGTGGGGGAGAGAGAGAGAGAGAGAGAGAGAGAGAGAGAGAGAGAGAGAGAGAGAGAGAGAGAGAGAGGAGAGAGAGAGAGGGAGACGGCCGATGCAGATAGAGACACAGTATGGCTGTACGTTATTCTGCTATCAGACGCTATTACATGGTATATTAAATGCTTTACGAACTACACGACATGCTGCATAATGGAGAATGTCGATTTTTTCTTAGATGTATAAAAATTAAGAGTGATTCTTGTACCCTTAAATAAAGTCGTGCTACTTACGTGTTTCTGATGTAGATAAGCAAGCCCTCTGCATGCGTCTACAGTGATGTCAGTGAGGAATGAGCCCTCTAGCGGCAGGGAATCCAGAAAGGTGGACTTTTTGTATTTTTGTTTGGACTGCAGTTCAAGTAAATACTCGATGAGGTCGCCCTTTTCTGCATATTCCACAACTAGCTTCAGTGGTCCTTGCCGATATAAAGAACATAGAGTGTTTTAGTGACTTATCTCATTCATGATTTCTAAGTAATTTTTCTTGAGGATTTGACTCCATAGAACTAGTCCTTGAAAGATTCTAAACTTACGGCAAGGGGCATAAATTTTTTTCAGAGTCGTCTTCCGCAAGTTCTTACTCAAATAGAAATCATTACTAACTGCCAGGTTTTGGATATTTTTTCGAGGACGTTAGGGGATAGAACTGGTAATGATGGACCACACAATCATTATATGAATATGATACGCTGTCAGACAAATAGGAATTATTACTTCGAATACTGGTCTACTAATACAATCGAAGGAAAAAGTGCAGTGCTCACCGTCATTCACAACGACACCGTGAATATTAACAATGTTTTCATGAATTCCCAGTCGTATATGATGATATGCCTCAGACAGTAGCGCCTTTTCTTCCCTCATAGAAATATCAGCTGTTGAAATATAAATTGAGAAGTGTTCATAGCATGATACGACACTAATATATCGAGGCATCTGTCGATATTTTCGTTGTATTTTTCACCAGTAATAGTGACCGATTTGCCTATCTTGTATGTATGTATGTATGTATGTATGTATGTATGTATGTATGTATGTATGTATGTATGTATGTATGTATGGATGGATGGATGGATGGATGGATGGATGGATGGATGGATGGATGGATGGATGGATGGATGATGTATGTGTGTCCATCTTTCTGTCAGTCGGCCCACCTCTCTGTCTGTTTGCATGCATGTATGCATTTGTCAAAGTTTTTCCTGCAAAAAATACATATAGTTTGAGACCAAAAAGGAGTTTCATTATGGAGCAAGTAAAGAGTCAAATAGGTAATGCAATTTTATCTTCACAGTAATACGATGGAACGTCGGAGTAAAATGTCGAGCAATCTCATTTGAACATTAGCCTATTTTTAAGTTCCTGAAAGTTGTTGTTTGTGCAATACAATATAAAGTTTGAGTAAAAACGGTATTCAAATGTACGGTAATAGGATTATATACATGCTTCTGCAGGCACAGTACAAAGTATAGTGGCCAGAGAAAAAGAGAAAAAAAACACAAGCAAGCAAACAAATCATATTAAAACCCATTACAGATACCATTCCCTACAACCGCAGCCGCGTAAGTCTGTGAACTTGACTCAATGAAAGGTTGGCACGAGGACCAGCAGAAAGTTTAATTTACCTTTGCATGTTTTAACGGCCACGGTCATATCAACAGCGCCCTCTTTGCGGTATTTGGCTTTGAATACAGCACCAAACCCTCCTTCTCCAACAGGTTGTCCCATTTTTAGCTCCGATCCTTTGATGATCCACTTTGAGATATCGGCTACCATAACACTGCCTTCTCCGTCATTTGCACTGTCCACCTTAGCTATGTCCTGAAGAAAAAGGTGTTCTGGTATTAATATCGAACACTTTTTCAGACCTTTGCTGTGTTATGTGTACCGTACTTTATTATGCGTTTGTCCTACACTATAACTGTGGAGTACGACTTTAATTTATGATTTTGGTATAAGAGATGGGTATAATTAAGTAATAAAGCACAACAAACGACGGTATACCACGAGATTTTGATCAATTCACGAGTGCATACATGAAGTGAGCTGGTCAAAGTCAAGTGGTATACCGTCGCTGGATGTGAATTATTTCTATTATATCATAACTTTATATTGAAATTCTGACATGGAACGTCAAAAAAGGATGTTTTTCTTGGCAAGAACTCTCGCGTGTGCCAGCCATGGTATATCACGAACATACCACGGTTCTTTTCGCGTCGGACCAATCAGCTCGCTGTATTTGCACAATCAATATACTGATATGATACAATTGTATATATTTAAGGGTCTGCTTTCATCATTTGTTTTCGCTTGAGATGACATGTGCTTAACTTGCATGAGACAGATAGAGAGAGACAGAGATACACGCAGGTTGTCTTGTGTCCAATTTTTAACCCCCTCACACATGTTGACGGAAACAACCTTAAACTTTGTAATTCTGAAAGGTAGGTATATTCGTATAGCAATTGTACATTATGTTGTAATAGTTAAGGACACTAAATACCCTCGAAAGCGATGCATAACAAAATCCTCATGAAGGTATCACATAACGCAAATCAGAAGAATTTTGTTTACAAACCACGTTTTGTGGAGGGACCGTGTACAAACATACCTGCAGAACTTTGATGCGATCTGATGCCGACGTGTAGATTTTCTTTCTGTGCAGGCTTCGCCGCCTGAGGGCGTAAGCTATCACAAATATCACCAACGCTCCGAACAAAACACCAAGTACCACTGCGACGACGAGGTATTGAACGGGGAGTCCGGGCATTTTCTCTGTAATTGGGATTGTAGCATTATTGAGAAGTGTGTATACGCGGTTAACAAGGGTTCTCACCCTGATGTTGTTTAGTCTATTGAATTTGAATGAGATGCTGAGATAGATTTTACTATTGCCTTGATGATTTGGCCTGCCGTATATCAGGATATAATCTTAACCTTCACTAAAATAGACCGCAGGCGTTAGGACAGACAACATGAATAAGCAAAGACCGACAAAATTTATGTATCTGATGTAAGGATAAAACAAACCTTAAAACATACATTCTTTTTCAATCCCCTGGACGTTCGTTTGCATGTTCTGTATCTGTTACGGGCAATGTTTCTACAACTATCTTTTCAGTACAAACATCCAGAAGTTCAATCGACAACATCGATTTTAATACGAATGATATGAAATCACTGTAACAGACCCGTAATCTCCCGACCAGAACCCACGAGTCCTACTGCAGGTTCACTGGTGGATCCGGAGTTACGTATGTACGTACCTTCACAGTAAACTCCTTCCCATCCGTCAATACACGTACAATTTCCTGTCACATGATCACAGTCCCCATTTTGACAAAGACACTCTTCGCTGCAGTTCCGTCCATAATAGTTGCTGGGGCAAACTGAAAGTTTGACGACATTAAGAAGGCAACGAGTTTATATTAAAGTATTCAAGTGTCAAACAGGAAAATGCATTTTATTTCTTTGAGCACCAAAGTTAATTGTTGTTGCCTTTGTAGAATACACTGCCGATAACTTCTTCTTATCTAGACAATTATTTTTCAGATTTTCTCCAAAAGTTAGGTCAAAACTTTTCACTAATGAAAAATTATGTCCATTTGAGCCAGAATCGTCAAAAACATTACAGAAAAATTCTCAAAAACTGGTAAAATGTTACACTGAAATTGTGGTGAGAAAAATTGCAACACTCAAAAGCTTAAAAGAGATACACAGAAAACCGACAAGCTCGTACAGGCAAGGTAATCGTTCTGGAAATAATAAAAGAAGAAAAGAGAGAAATATACAAAGGAATACAAAATACCGGCAACAGAGACATAATCGCTATCTTATGACATCTATTTTCGTTACATTTCTCTTCAATTCATTTTACTGATGTAAAAAACACGCTAGTGTTCTAACGCAGCACAAACATTACGAATAAGTTAGTATATCATCGCATCACCGCTGTATTCACGTCTTTATAGGCTTCGCTTAGACTATGATAACCGACCTCTCACAAGTAACCAAAATAAGAAAGATGGGCACTTCATCCTTAACCAAAAGAAGAAGGATGGTGATTTTTTCTTTAAAGATTGCCAAAGTAACAGAATGAAGCTTCAACGAGAACGATTAACACATACCATGATCACAGTTGTTTCCAGTTAAACCAGCAAAACACAGGCAGCCGGCGAATCTCTCACAGGTAGAATTAACGGGACATGCGCAGTTGATATCACAAATAGTGCCGTACATTCCTGGTGGACAGTCTGTTGAGACAATGAATGAATTGTTGTTGTTCGTAAAATGTGGATGGCACGGGAATTCCTTTGACATCCATTTTAGCTCGGCAATGCCCTGAAAAACCCAGCGCATCAAAGAAGAGAAACAATATAGCCTACAGTAGGTCTGACCACAGATCTTCTAGTGTAGAGACTGTATTTGGAAAGTGACTGTGATCTACGGCAGGACATAAGGGAGTAAGTTTGATTATGTCATAAATTCGTTTTGTCATAAATTCACTCTTTCAGATATATTGTAACAGTGTTCAGTTGCAGTCCACATTATATCATGTTGAGCAGTTTCAAGTTAACACACCGACTTTGTTACCAATGTATAGAATCCCATTACGAGTTAGATGCCTGTTCGTACCAATCATTCGTGCGATAAAACATGGTTTTTTTTTACTTTTTGTCTGATCATTCCTGACGAGGCGGTGGAAACGCACGCTTTGAATAAAAAATATAGTTGATTTTATTCATCCTTGATAATGGTGTAGAAGACGTCACTGACCATTAACTTGAAGTTCGAAAATTGCTTCGTATTCATCTCCTTCTGTTGATTCAACTACGCATGTGTAGTTACCGGTAGTTCTTGTCTTGTCTCTGTAATTCACATCACTAACGAAATCAACGCTGTGAACTTCATTCCTGTAATTGACAACAATTATCCTTGAATAATTTCTGTCTTTGAAATTACAGCAGTTTAAAATGTCTTCAGAATGAATATCCTTTCTTGTCTGTCTGTCTGTCTGTCTGTCTGTCTGTCTGTGTCTGTCTGTATGTATGTATATATGTATGTATGTATGTATGTATGTATGTATGTATGTATGTATGTATGTATGTATGTATGTATGTATGTATGTATGTATGTATGTATGTATGTATGTATGTATGTATGTGTGTGTGTGTGTGTCTATGTATGTATGTATGTATGTATGTATGTATGTATGTATGTATGTATGTATGTATGTATGTATGTATGTATGTATGTATGTATGTATGTATGTATGTATGTATGTATGTATGTATGTATGTATGTGTATGCATGCGTGTATATATGTATGTATGTATGTATGTATGTATGTATGTATGTATGTATGTATGTATGTATGAATGTATCTATGTATGTATCTATGTATGTATCTATATGTATGTATCTATGTATGTATGTAACATGCATTTATCTATGTATGTATACACGCATGCTGTAACCTCCACAAATGTAATAATCTCCACAAATGTAATATCAACCACAATTGTAATAAAATCAACCACAAATGTAATAAAATAGTCAACCATTAATGTAACAACCCGCAACCACAAATGTAATAAACAAATTAACCATAAATGTAATAAAACTCAACCATAAATGTAATAAACTTGAACTTGCATATGTGATCATTTGTTTATCAATGCCCTGAGTAAATAATATTTTTAATAAGACTAGTGTAATGTTATTGCATACTTTTCTGAAACTTGGTTTCCTTTCCGAAACACAGAATTGAATACTTTGAGAACGCTATCAGAAAACGGCGAGGTACTGATCAAACCGTTAGATAATGGAAGTGGACCAGCAGTTCTAGACACTGATAATTACATAATAAGGAAGTGTCAAAATGACACGTCAACCAGTGATACCACACAAAGTTTATGACAGATGACTCAGAACAAATATCAGAGAAATATAAAACCTTATAACTGAAACTTACGACACAAAACATGTAGTAAAAAACAATACGAACACTACCTTGAACACAGTAGAACAAAATTAGACATCCTGGCATCCCTAGTGAAGGAATAAACTTCAAGTGGGACAACATAGGAATAAAGACAATCTATCGATTATTCCACACAATTTATCCACTGAAGACGAATTTGAGGAGATTGATTAAGAAAGTACGGCAATTTCGAAAAACGGCGTTAAAGGATCGTAGTGTTATATAGTCTTCCCCACTCTGGAGTAGAGACTGCACTGACACTCAGATTACATCTGTGTCTAGCCATGGCCAGTCAGTTCTGTACACAAAACAGGGAAACGTAAAATACACTTTCTAAACAAGCTAAACGCAAACAATTAAGAAATGAATAATGTGTGGAGTTGCTTTCCTTATTACATCGATCAATGTTTAAGGGCTAATTCCTCAATTGCAACGACAAAATAGATTTATTACATTTATGGTTGACAAGTATTACATTTATGGGTGATTTTTTTATTACATTTATGGTTAACATTTATTACATTTGTGGTTGGTGTTTTTATTACATTTATGGTTGATTTTTGTTACATTTATGGGCGATATTACATTTATGGGTGCATTTTATTACAATTGTGGTTGATATTACATTTGTGGAGATTATTACATTTGTGGAGGTTACACATGCCACGCGAACTCTCATCCATTATACAACATAAGCTTACATACATCATTCCATACGGGGACGGTCCGAATCCTTTTCTGCCTACACATTTTTTTCATTTTTTTCTGTACTACCGTCAGTATTACACAAGCTGAAACTATTGTAACAATATTATTGACTGGATTGATATATGATTGTTTCAAATCATCAAGTAATAAAGAAGTGGTGCATTGTCTATGGACGAATGAACGATTGTATAAAAGTCTTTGTCACCCACCCATGTAGGAACACGCTGTTGAAATACCAGGATGTACTGGTCGCATTGAAGTGAAAGACTCCGCAGGTCAGGTTTAACTGCTCGCTAACGTACACTTCCTCTAGGTCTTGTGACGGAATTATCACCGCTTCTGGATAAACTGGAATTAAACACAAATTGTAAGAGAATTATTGGCATGATGTGTGAAATGAGAATGTTGAACATATCAATCTAAGTGAAAGATGGGGCCGAATTCTTAAATCGCATGCTGAAGAAAATTTAATCTCACCTTGCTCGCAAGTTTGACCTCGCCACCCAGGGGCACAGTAACACGCCCCGTTGAAACTATGACAAGACGCACCGTTGTAACATGTGCAGTTTTCACTGCAGTCTGCACCATACAAGCCTGGAGGACAAGCTGTGAGAGAAACCACACATTTTCGAAATTAACATGTTTATTTGATGGAATATTTTAACCTTCCAGTATTGTTTGATAAAACTTGTAGTAGCATCTAATGTAGCCAGGAATTCACAATTCGCCCACTCTCTAATGGTCGTTATTTTTTGTGCTCTTCAGCAGGTGCCAGAGTTGGATTAACTCAAGTCGGCTTTGACTGGTAAATCAATAAAGTCCACTGATGTCTTTAAAAATGAATCAATTTAAGAATTTCCCTCAGGAATGTGGTTCTACAAACTGCTAATATCAGGTATTATATCATACCAGTATATTGAAGGCGCAAATGCAGCGATCTGATTGGCCGAGACGCGAAAAGAATAGTGGTATATTGGCGATATACCACGGCTGGCATACGCGCGAGCCTCAACTTGAGCAAAAATCCGTTTTTGACGTTCCACGCCAAAATTTCAAATAACTGTTATGATATAATAGCAATAAATCACACCCAGCGACGGTATACCACTCGTTTTTAATTTGACCATTTCACTTTATATATGCACTCGCTATCGCTCGTGCATAAATTTCGTGAACTGGTCAAAATCTTGTGGTTTACCGTCGCTGGGTGTGCTTTATTGCTTAAATAACCTCTAAGTGATAACATCTGCGAGCAGAACTGCCCAATTCATGTTTATTTTTTCTTTGCGTGCATCCCCAATAGATATGCGGCTATATGATAATCGGGGGGGGGGGGCCTTGAAAAGTTTTGATCATATAGGCGGTAGGGGACTTGAAAATGTTTGAGGGTATCGAGGGTGGGGGATCTCAAAAAACAAGATTTCAATCGCGATTTCTCCAGCCCCCCCCCCCGCCGTTATTTGTGAACGCAGCCTAAGAACGTCACAAATAATCATTTAGTGTTTTTAATGTTACCATGACTTAATTCTTAAGAAAGCGTTGATTATGATATGAATTTGTATAGAAACCATCTTGTTTTAAGTCTATACAGTTCAAAATAGAGTCACAATATATCAAAGCACATAGTATATATTTAAAGTCAGGTTAGGAGTAACTGTTCAGCGTATTACCACAACCAGTAACGTTCCAGTGTACCATCCTGTGACTGTCATCCTGCACAGTCGGGTTTGACATTATAAGGATAAATGCTAGCTTACTTCCACAAGAGAGGGCAACATAGAGAATGTCGAGATAAAATAACGCCTTTAGTAAATATTCAAGTGATATTAACGAAGCATTTTCAGATCATAAAAGCCCGATCGTCTGCAGAAGGAATCAACAAATGACATGGCGACAGAGCGATAAACGACAGAAGATGGACTTCTATCTAAGGCATATCACCACTATATCAGATATTCTGCTCGATCATGCCACGATGCATGTCATCGCCTACAGCCTTAAAGGTTTTAGCAAAAACTGTTCTTGTAGAATTCCACAATATATCAAGTAAAATTTGCATTATCGATTGAAAACATTAAACACTGATCAGAGAAAATGACAACGATATGAGCAGAATTGGATTAATCAACCAAAGCTTTAGCCGAACGCGAACGTCCTCTACTTAAATAGAGTCTAAGCGACCTTTTCAGGTCTTATCCGTCAATGTTTATATACTGATTATATGTGCTTTCAAAACTGAAAGATGGTGAAGTTAACAGCCCTATGCTTGAAAAACCAGTGTCTCACCTCGAATCTGTATATTATATGTAAGTCTTCCCGTCAGTGGATCTGGGCTACTCGGTATGTGATATAGACACTCAAGCCTTGTGAGTCCCTCTGGTGACCGAAACTCCACCTCGGCAAGGAGAGTTGTCAACAAGCCCCATTGCGGATCTATGATACTCAACTTCGGCCAGTTTTCAACCGGAACGTATACATTGACAGTTGTTGGAGCTCGATAATCCCGTTCCGTGACGTCTGAACAGGTCATCGTGGATTCCTGGAGCGTCTCTGGCGGCAGCTCGTTGTCAGGTGCCGGGACGTAGAGTGTCATGCTACCTGAAAGAACGAAAGCAAACGATAAAGAGCTTGATTCCTACTTGATTATTAGTAAGTGGTGATTAACATACTCTCCTAGATGCCGCACGGAAAGGTTGAACGGGCATGCCATTTTCAATCATTGGTGAGCGGGAGAAAGTCTTGTTCTTGAAAAAAAGCCAAGTGGCTAAATGAATGATTCGATTTTGATCAGGGGTGCAGATCGGGAGGGCAAAATCACGTGACAGAAGTGGGGGTCGTTGAAAGGCTTTGCATAATGCGGAGAGGGCCTTAGGGGTGGAAAACAAGTAGCAGAGAGATATTTGACATCAGCTGCGAAGAACTTTCACTTTTACCTCAAAATATTTATTGTTGCTCAAAATAAAGTCGAATAAACTAATGCGTCAGACATTTTATTGGGGGGGGGTAGGTTTGACCACAATCAATATGTACAGATTTTTTTATGTTGTTTTGGTAAAAAATCCCAACAGAATTAACGGTATCATAACATTGTTGACTTTGCTTGCTACCTTGTGAAATTTTAATGCAGTGGTCTTCAAATAAACTTGTAGTTTACACTTCTATCAAAATCCACGTTGGCTATCATTCAAACTGCACAAGACAGTTAATACATACGAAAAAAACAAAAAACCCTATATATATATTATATATCTATATATATATATATATATATAATAATAATAATAATATATATATATAGGCCTATCTATCTATCTATCTATCTATCTATCTATCTATCTATCTATCTATCTATCTATCTATCTCTCTCTCTCTCTCTCTCTCTCTCTCTCTATATATATATATATATATCATTTGGTATTTTTGATATTGATATTGAAAACAGAATGTGCGTTTATGCTCCAGGAGAAGATGACAGAAATGAATCCCTTCTTTTCTCAGTAGACGGGAAACTGATTATTAACCCCTATAACATAGGTCATAGGTCATACAATTAGAACGTGCCATCATATGGCCGTTTACTAGCCGAACTAAAACTATAGCTCTCTGAGACAGACAATCATGGAGTAACTGTTTGTGAGCGGCTATACAAATTCAAATTACATTTACAACTTACAACCATCCTGTGGCTGGTAGGAAAACCTCAATGGTGGCGATCCGATTGGTCTGGTATATTCGATCGAAACGAAGTCCTGAAACAGAAAATATATGAGAATACAAATCAAGATGATACAGATTGACTATTACGTCTTTCGATGTCAAGGTCTAGCTGGAATTCGTAATTGTAACTCTCATATATATGGTTGGAATTGGAAGATTTCCATTAAAAAGCTATAACAAAAGCCATGTTAAACAGGCCTCTTTAGTTTCATTCTGTGGGTTAGATTAGAAAGCTGATCGTTGTAATTTACAGCTTGAATTCCATGTAACATTTTAAATATCATTCGCAAAAATCTTCATTTTTCATTTCCTGCTAAACTTTGTTAATTTTAGCGTCATCGCACTGAGATTATGATGGCCTTTCGGCTGTTGTTATTTGTTTTGAACGATGTCACAAAATTTAAGTTTTGTAGAGTCACAGAAATACATGCAGGTCACGATGGGGACCTGTCCATTTTTCTGAAAATTAAAAGCCTACCTTCCAAAGTACTAGATTCAAGCAAAAATATTTCGAAGAACATGATCAAAAGAAATTTGACAGTCATGTCCTTCAAAGTTCAATTACTAGAAGAATATTCTGAAGGCGAGACCTCACATTAGGGGAGAGAATATTGCACACACACACACACACACACACACACACACACACACACACACACACACACACACACATATATATATATATATATATATATATATATATATATATACATACATATATATATCGAAGTATACAGATGTCTTCGTGGGAAATGCTCGATGCTGAGCAGAGCGCTATAATTAATTCGAGTACAAAGTTATATATATATATATATATATATATATATATATATATATATATATATATATATATATTATATATATATATATATTTGCACTGTTCACGATAAATGATTATCTGTGTCATCATTAATATATCCAAATTTAATTATTATTCCCACTGGCAGATTTTATTCTCCAGCAATGGTCCACGTTTTTCTTTCCTCTGATTCGCTGAATTTCGCTTTTAATAATCACGGGCGTTTCCAGGCAGCAAATTTCCATCGGTTGTCTGGATATAATGAGCTTTCTTACCGTCACATTATTGGTTGGTTCATGGAAACAGAAAGGGTCGAAGTTTTCGGGTCGACGGCCTCCATCCTGAAGGACGGCTAGAAAATGACACAAATAAGTCAAATGTAGTGAACTGCGAAATGATCATCTAAGAATGGAATAAAATACAACAGTGAACCTATTTTTGGAAACCCTTTGAATCATATCTTGCTCTGCTAATAACCGCAACTTGTTGTAAACAACTCATTATACCAATTACTGACAGCAAAACTACATAAGCTTATAACGTATAAACAGAAATAAAACATCCAGAATTATCGTACATGCTATGCCTGTATTGCCATTCTCCTATTGTTTACGGAGTACTGATACTGATACGTACCCGTATATTATCGTGTAGTATGAATCATAATTTCACTGGAGCCGGAATTACCACAGCTAGGTATAAGCATCGGTAAGTTAATATACATAAAACAGCGGAGCGAACAGAACTTATGACAGTCCGATACGTCATTCATAATCATGGTCAAAATTGCGTTGCTTGCTTTCAGTTTTAGGGCGATTCACTTCTGACTTAAATACAAACACAGTTTTTACCAAAACAAACAAACAAACGAATACATAGAAAATTTGAATGTATTTGTAATTTCGACCGACACCTTTCATCGTTCAAAGTTCCGTACGGTGTTTTCATGTCGTCTATAGGTTGCTGTAGAGTACGGACCTGGCCGACAGTGCATCATGCAGAACCACAGTTTTCCTGTTGACCAGTTTTAGGGAGCCTTCAGTAATTACAGGGGGGGTGGGCCGGGGGAATTTCGCGCACACCTGTACCATAAAATGTGACCCTCCCCCCTATCCTCCTGTCTAAAATGTGACCCTCCCCCTTGTCCCACATTCTAAAACTTGACCCTCCCCCCAACCACTGCGTTATTCTCCCCAGGAATAACTAAAACAGTATCAGCTAGTTTACATAACAATTGATTCAATTGTTATGTTACTAGGGGAGGGCTGGTGTTTTTGGAGGGCCAGTGGCAATTTATCATGCAAGGATTTTTAAAGAGATATTTAAATTTTATTTCATACATTTGAGGGAGGGTCACCCTATTTTGTGCAACTATAAAAAGGCAAGATGTGGCTGATTTAGTGCTTCATCCAAAAATATCAAATCATAATACATGGAGTCTATCAGGCAAATTATTGACAATTTACCCCCACTAAACACGTTATATCTGTATTTTATATATGTTTGATAATGTATTTAAATGTACTTTGCTTGAATAGGGAAGTAAAATGTGCATTTGTGTACAAGAAGCTGATTTCTGAATTTCATCTAAAAAGTTGGTTCACTATCCATGGTGTCTATGATGAAATTATGAATAGTTTTTTCAATACAAAAATAGGTATATCTTTGCATTTGTGTACTCTTGATTATTGATATTAATGTTCTTGATTAGACTAGAGTGGTTACAAGTCTATGGTTGTGTAAGAAATTTGATTTTGGAATTTCACTGAAATGTCGATTCACTATGCATGGGGTCTATGATGAAACTATCAATAATTTTTTTTCAGTACAAAATTAGATAAATCTGTGCATTTATGTATGCTTGATTATTCACATTATTGTTCTTGATTAGACTAGAGTGGTTACAAGTCCATGGTTGTGCAAGAAATTTGATTTTGGAATTTCACCAAAATGTCAATTCACTATGCATGGGGTCTATGATGAAACTATGAATAATTTTTTTTCAGTACAAAATTAGATAAATCTGTGCATTTATGTATGCTTGATTATTCACATTATTGTTCTTCATTAGACTAGAGTGATTACAAGTCCATGGTTGTGCAAGAAATTTGATTTTGGAATTTCACCAAAATGTCGATTCACTATCAGTGCACATGAGAGAAAATGCCGAGAGAGTTTGACCGGTTGACCTCGCTGTTAATTTTATGCAGGAAATTACAATAACAATGCTTGGTCGAATGACGCAGTGCCTTGAGGGTGGGATCACCAGTGGTATATGGGGAGGAGTACCTTCCCGATGGTGATAAGTGGTGCAGATTACCGTCGCCTAGGTGACTGGCGTATACGCGTGCCAAAAGACACCTATGGTTGATTTCCTGTTGACCAGTCGGATGGCAGAGTTGCAAATACCTGGACTGAACCATTTGGTTTTTGTGGGTGTCGGTGGTACTTTGACAATATAAGTAAAAATGCACATATATTGAGTTTATTGTCTTGTTTATGAGCGGCCAGTATTTCCAACAGCATAAATTATGTGCATTTGCCCTTGAAGGAATAAATAATTTTCGAATAAAACATCGCGAATGTAACTACATTCCTTAAGCTCGACGTACACTTAAGTGCCCCAAAGAACCATGAAATCGCCCGACTTTCGATTGAAGAGATGAGTTTTGCCAAACCGCGTATACAGAAAAAGTGGCAGATGACTTTATTTTTAGAATTATAGACAGTATAGCGAGATGTAAAAAATGTGAAACAGGCTCCCCACCTAACTATCCTAAATGATTTTGTGTCGAGTTTGTGTTTGATTCGTTTCGAAAATGTGTTCCTACATTCTTATCCGATTGTTTGTGTTAATGAAATGTTTGTTTCGCTTTGGATATTTGTAGAGAAGTTTGGATTAGTGTGTACGGTAATGTTTTGTTTGTGTGGGGAAAGCTTATGGCGAGACGCAGCCGGACCTATGTTGTTACAAAAGTTGATAGAGTCGCCCTTTGACGCTTGCGTTTCGAAACCCGAGTGTGGTTTCTCATCAGTCGCAGTGTAGATTCTTTCCTTAGTTTGTGTTTGTGAAAATTTATTTAATGCATTTTAGTGGTCTTGCTTTCCGATTAGCGAGGCAAGTATATTAATTTTGGTCACGTTGTGAGTCCGTTTGGTGGTTCGGTTTGTTTGTTCTATATTTCTTTTACTTCGGTAAATTTTGTTTTGACTGGTGTGTCTTTTAGATTTTTGCGGAGGTTTGTGAATTTTTAGGCAATAAGTACCACTGCGGGGTACGGTTTTATGTTTATTGAATCAAGATACTTACAAGTATCCTGGTTGATGTGCTTGTTCTCGTACATTTTAATTAATAGTTCATTTACTTTGTTTACTGTTTGTTCTGGCTTGTTGTGTATAATACTGAGTGTTACGTAATTGCCTTTCGCATTCGAGACGTAATCGTTTGTGTTGACAATAACGAAAAACCGACCCTTGTCGAAGGGTTATTTTCCCAAAATTTGTCCAATGTTTGCAAGCTGGTTTATCGCGATTCTTTGGCACGCGACATGTTTTGTTTCCTTGTTTGAAAGGGTATCTCTAGAAGTGCGAGTTTAGAAGCTTCAGATAGCTTTCAAGTTTTTGTTTTTTTGTTGTTCGTGGAGTCCAATTTGACTTTTCTTTGAATTGGTGTTGTTGCGATTGTTTGTGTCTCACGATGTAGCGTAGTCACATTATACGACTTTATTTGTTGAAATCCTGAGGTGGTTTTATTCTGTTTGGTTTTGTTGGTGTCCGAATGAATTTAAGGCTTTTGCCTAGTACTATTTTTTGGAGTTTCATAGTTTGAGCGATGATAGGTTGTTGTTGAATTTCATGTTGTTGTCGGCTTTTCTTTGGAAATAGCTGATTTATGTTTTCTGTTACTTTACTGTGATTGTTTATTTTGTATTTAATGTTGTGTTTCAGTTGTTTGTTATGTGTACGATTTTTGTTATTTCTTTTAAGTGTTTGTGTGTTCTATGTCATCTTATCGTATTTTTTGGTAGTTCCCTTTTTGGAGTATTTGTGGCCCTGAAAAGGGCCGCTTGGTATGGGTTTTTGTTAGCGCTTGGCGCGTTTGTTTTGGCGATAAGCCTAGCTTTTTATGCTTCTTTTCGCCGATTCGATGTGCTTGGTGAGTAGGTGTTTGCCGCCTTCTTGTCACTGTGTGTGCTTACATGGACAGTCTGCATAGCCCTTGAATGTGGTCTCGATTTTGATCAAACTTACAATTTAGGAGTATATATCAAAACTGATAAATGATTTATGTGATTACTGTAGCTATAGATAGGCTACATTCAGGACGGGCAGCGACGGGCAGTAATTAGTAGGCAAAACAGGTGGTTTTCACCGTGGGCAGAACTCGGTGCAATGATACTGAACATTAATAGTAAGCCTGTCACCTTGAAGGTAATGCTGTAGGTGAAACAAGGACACACGATGGTACAAACAACACCACAAGTGAAACGTACACACAGAAATACACGCGTTCCTACGTTGTGCCCACCGGGCAACGCGATTAAAATATGACTGATACTGCTGGATAGTGTTAATTGGGTCGGTAAACAGTCAATTAATAGTTTAATTGACTACCTGGGTGATTGGCAGGTCGTGTCCAACGACGCATATGCAAAGCAGGCCAAAAGACAAAAGCCCCCAAAGTTATTGACAGCTGGCCAGGGGTCACCATGAATACGTAATGAAGCTTCACTACGCAGAAACTGCGTAGTCAAGCCCTTCGCCGGTCAAACTCTCTCGGCATTTTCCGGCATGATGGGGGTCTATGATGAAACTATGAATAATTTTTTTTCAGTAGAAAATTAGATAAATCTGTGCATTTATGTATGCTTGATTATTTAAATTATTGTTCTTGATTAGACTAGAGTGGTTACAAGTCTATGGTTGTGTAAGAAACTTGATTTTGGAATTTCACCAAAATGTCAATTCACTATGCATGGCGGTCTATAAGTGTGTACGTATTTTGTTGGTGGTTTCCTATTCAGGAAATATCACACGGACAATCAAAGTTTTGGCCATAAAATCAGCTTCTGTCAAAAGTGACCCTCCCCCAAGATAGGTTTATAAAAAGTGACCCTCCCCCTTGAACTGTTTTCTAAAAAGTGACCCTCCCCCCATTCCCCCGGCCCACCCCCCTTGTAATTACTGAAGGCTCCCTTAGTATCAAGGCAGTGAATTACTTAGTACAGTATCGAGTACAGCTATAAATGCGCCACAAAAATCCTACTCCACCACTGAAAATACACGACACTGTCAACATAGAAAGTGCACATATCATGTTTCCGATTCGTTCGGTTATTAAGAGAGGTCATGATCATGTTCTGTGCAAGTTTCGGATACAAAGTCTAAGATACTCCCACGAAATTCGACTCGGAACTTCCGTGTAGGTCTTTTAAACAAATTTAGTTCTATTTACACTTAGGCATGCCAGTGACGAAAATATACGAGTAGACGATTTTATTCATACTGCAACGTGAAATTTAAACGAGTTACGACGTTGTCACTGCAAGTTTGTCCCTAATCCGCTCACAAACTCCTTTCTGAAACTTTAAATTCGCACAAATGGGACGTCTAAGTGTATAACTCTTGGAGATTAGCTGACTGGTAAGGCTATTATATCCACATAGCATTTAAAGATGCCGTATGGCTGCTCGCTCTGTGCACTGAGTGGTCATTCGGTCTAGCATCGTCTAGAATGCTAGCGCCAGTTCGATTTTGTCAGATTTTTGGCGGGCCTCATAACTTTAGTGAACTGACGACGAGATCACTTTTCAAAACAATAGTAGAATTCTCATTTTACACACTCCAGCCGATGTTTCACACCTGCCGTCGTACTGAACTTAAACGTAAACGTCCTTCAAATTGTGTAAACAATTCTTGACATCGTAATATTTGAATTGGTCACTTTCGAAGTGCGCCCAACAGCCCCTCCCATGAAGTGGGATGACCCAACATCGGAATAATATTGCGATGATACGGTTACAATCACTCCTTAGCAACCCACTTTCTATGAGTACAGCGAGGAGCATGCAAGGTCGATTTCTGTCAATGTCGTCGCTAATTACGGAGCGTCCCCAGGAAAACCGTCACAACCGAAGTTTGTTGCGGTAAAGTAGGTCGAGGTTATGCCTTGGGTTGTGGGTTGGACGGCGTCCATGGGTTGGACGGCATCCAATCCAAAACCCCAGGCAAAACCTCGCGCTACTGTACGTACTGCAGCAACACCGAATACATATATTAGAGGTACAAGCAACATGAGAACGGCGACGTGAAAGTAACGTGCAAATTACAGCGTGGATATCTGATAATCACGCCAAAGGGATATTAGGTGTACATGGCAATTTTGTACGAGCGCCAAGAAAATGGAATGCAGGTAGTTACGACAACACAAAGGAGCTACTGTTATCAAATATCCTTCCCATACTGTCGTTTTCTTTTTTGGCCCTTGTTTATCAAACAAGGGACATTGACCGATGGCAAGTATATAACTTTATCGTCACTAGCTTTTGGTGACCATCAAGAATATTCAACAGCTGGCTGGCAAAAAGTAACTGTATGGCCTCCCTAAATTGCTCTCTATTTGTATTTCACACGAATGCAGTCTCTTTGGTTATCAGTACGTTCGTTCACCCGACCTGTTTCTGGTTAAGATTTCTTTGACTCTGCTTCACAGTCTCATTTCTAAGACAATTGGCAGCTGTGTACCACTTCAATTGTAAGTGCCTTTGCGAGAATTACTGGTGCGTAACAGACTTTGAGAGTTGTAAAAAACAAAAGATTAGTGTATACTGTAAAAAAACAAGGTCAACCATTGACCCTGAACTTATTTTTCCCGTCAAAACAACTTAAATGTCTTATCACGTAACAATTTGACAGGCTTCAGAGTTCTCTGTGAGTATGCGCAAACAGTTGATATGCATATCACTGAACGAATATTTACTGTCTGTTATTGATCATTCAAAATTATAACACACCTCATCCGCAGTCTGTGTTCTAATTCGCCAATTGATAGTCACGTTGCCATGCGTTCATTTTGTGTTATGAACTGGAATGACCATCTTTTCGCTCATTTTAATGGCTGCCAAGAAATTCACCACGATTATGGATGGATAACTTATGTTTTCCCTGATTTCCTCTGCTCACGTCCACGAAAAGGTTGCCAGCTTGGCATATTCTGTTCACGTCGATTTAAAAAGTACAGAAAAACCTGGAACACCCTCCACAAAAATTTCTGATAATCGTAGCTTGCAGATTGAGTCAGTTCGAACGTTGCCACGCCCGCATAACCATTATATACGTGTCCCCATTAGATAATGATGAGGTCACAGCTTGTTAGGGATTATGCCAGCCTTTGTTGTCGTGAGGAAATACAAAAAGCCACCTTTTCCTCATCGAGTAACACAGGGATTGGTGACAAAATTGTATTTCAAATATCGGGAAACGAATTGAGTGTTTTTTTTTTGAAATCCGAACTTTTGCACGATAACTCTACTGATTTTTTTGTCCATTAAAATAGACTGGTAGTATAAAGTGTTGGTGAGTAAGTAGAAAGGGTTTGTAAAAATTGAAGACTGATCTCTGATTGCAAACACAACGTTTATTCTTCGTGGACGTACACTGTCCGTGACCACAATCGGTCCGGACCGTGTGTTCAACCTCGCTTTGGTATCAAACAGCTTTACGCGCCTGTAGTCATGAGTATGCGCGCACTGTTTTAAAAATACGTCAATACCTCCGAGGCAAACTCACCAGACTGAGACGACAACATAACAATAATAGCTCCACACGCACTTTGCGACGTTTCACTCAGAACGCAAGAATTAATTACCCAAGGGTGACCCTTTTGCTTTTTTGTTTCTCATCTCTAGTGGAATACTTTGGCAGGACGGACGGTCGAAATTAAAAAAAAACAAGTACCCGAAAAAAATCTGTATTTGTTTTAGTTCAATGTTCTGTCCATTCAGTCTCTTACAATTTTTAAGTAAAGAAAGACGTGTACTTGTTTCAGTTCAATGTTCTGTCCATTCAGTCACTGCAATTTCTTGTCTTTCAGTTCAGTGTTCTGTGCTCTCTGTCCTTTCAGTCTGAGTCGCTGCAATCTCACAATATGATGATGGTGGTGGTGTCGCTAGGATGATCGCCTCAGAGGCGGCGCAAATAAAAAAGTTTTCTTTTATTTTCATGTCGGAGCTGAAATTTACGGTCGGTCGGGAGATTAGGAACACAAAAATAAACCGTGTCGCACTAATGTGGTAAAATGCGGAAATGTTTAAGCCACGATCATTATACCTAAGATATCATATTTCCCCCAACACTTTTTTTACAATGTTCCTCAAACACCAATTGTTTACATCGTAATGGACAATTGTTTCAACTCAGACATTAGCCTCCGAGATGTTCGAAGCGCCATCATTTAACTGGATCGTGTTTGGGTATAGTTGTACACTTAGACTACTAGAGTAACTGTCCTGATACTGGCCTTGTCGAAGCATTCAAAGGGCTTGGCCAACTCGCGTATCATGCATTTTATTATTTGCAAATCAAAATATACAACTTATCGAAGGAACAAACGAACGCTGCGGCAAGAATTTCTTGCTGAACTCTGTGGCTGTTATTTTCAGCCCTGGAAAAGATTGAAAAGCAATGTCGGTAGATCCAGGCTATCAGTACTAGTCTGAAAATTGGCTTGGCTACTTTTTAACAAATGACCAAAGTGTTGCGTGAACATCGTGCCAATGATAGAAACAAAATCAGAAAAAAATGACATCAAAAAGAAAAAATAAACAATCTACAGTTTATCAATAGCTTACTAGTTAAATGAAGGTTAACGGAAATTTAGAGTGAAAATTATGAGCGTGCAAAACTATCTCTTGGACAAAGTGACCTCTCAATAGTATTGTAATGGCCTAACATACATTTATGGTCTGGCACCCGGATGTCTTTTTAAACAACCGGATGTACATGCAGGTCCATATATATTGATCATACGGCACACCTATTGGCGACGAAAAAAAAGACAGCAGCCTAGTCAGTGAACTAGGAGGTAGCCAAAATAAAAAACAAAACAAAACAAAAGACAACAACACATCAAAAATATAAGCCAGCACCTACCTGCAGACATGCTACGATGGGTTGTAGAAAGCAAAAACACGATCAGACCGACAAGGCGGACGACGTCCATGCTTCCCGCTGTATTTTGGTTTAGTTTATCACCCGCTGGCGAACTGAAAATAATGGAATTATTAAGAGAGAGGCCTTAAAAGTACAGATAGACGGATGGGACGGTAGACAGCAATCGCGTGCGCGAACATCGCGATATCTTTCGGATTAAACGGTTGGCGGTGTTGTACCTAGAAATTCGGGCCCTTCGCGGTCGTTCGGAACCGGGACGTAATCCAACCGTGGGTGGCTCGTCTTACTTGCGATAGTTTGTTGCACCGTAGACGAGCATAGCCGACAATGGACTGGGTACTGTTTACAGTGCACTTAAACATAGGACGTCATTTGTTACCTTTCACCTCGGCGTTAGCTTTTCCTTTAAGTTGGACGACTGCCAAGGCAATAAAACTGACTTTGATAATATCGAAATGGCAGTATAAGCCGAGCAGATCGAGAGTTACTCACCCCAGTACATTTTCTGTGACTTCTACTTCTGTATTTAGAGTATGGAAATCATCATGGATATGACTGGAGTTGAAGGGAGAGTTGGAGGGAACGACAGACCCAGACACTCAGACTGACTCACTCACTGATTGATTCCAAGATTCCATTCTGTCTCATAATGTTGTCTGGCCGTCATCTCTCCTTTTATTCAAACGCTGTGTCAGTGCCGGTATGAAAAGCCGTCTGTCCGGTGGTGGTGGTGGTGGTGTGTGTGTGGGGTGTTACAGTCATGTGGTTACAAAAAACATTACTATCCCAGCAGTTCCTCTTCCTGCGCATGCCCGTGTGAAGAAACTGCCCCGCATAATTTATAGGCTGTTGGGTGATTTACGTCCACCTGCCTCTCTGTCAGTATACAGTCTCTGTTAGACACTGTGAAGGTGACCCGACCGATCGATACGTGTATTAAAAAGCACACAATACAGAGTTTACCTGCGTTTTGTTACTCTTTCAGGTAGAACTCATCACTCGTATATTCTAATAAGGCACCAGTAATAACTAACGTTCAGGTCAACCACACTTACATAAAGCGAGCTGGTGATCCCCTGACCTTCATTGTAAATTTTATGGTTTGTATAGTCGTGAGCTGTGTAACAATTATCAATATACGCGGCTCCTAAGTGTCGACATCACTTCGCAGGCCCTGGTCGGTCAGCTGCAGTTTATCCTCGGCTGACCGCTTTGCTTTGGTGAAACTTAACGTGGTATTTGGAAGAGAACTGGCTTACTTATTATTAAATGTATATAAATGTACTTGAAGTACAGTCTCTGAGGAAACAGGCAAATTCAAAATTAGGTCGAACCTGGCGCTATCATAATCTGAAAATTTGGCGGTCGCCGGGCAAACAGGGGTCACGCAATCAAACGCCGAAATACACGCAATGAAGGTTTTCCTATACAGGGTCGATCCTCCCAGGTTTAACAGAGCGTTACACAAGGGCCTCAACAATCATAGTAGATCTTTAGAGGTGAAAAGCAGAGAGACAAAAATGAATGACCACCATGGCCTTATGGCTCATCGCATCGAAAGAAGTACATGAGTAAAGTACTCGACAAACATGAGTGGCAATCCTTACGTCTTGATTATTGATAAAGAAAGTCGCTGTCCCAATTTCATGAAAAGATTGGTTGAAATGAGGGAGGCATGGGGTTAGAAAAGATACGTACAGTAAGGAATGGATGGGGGTTGGGAGTTGGGTGAGAACATGTATATCAAAACCAGGAAGAAAAAATTGCGGAGTGATATATTTTCGCAGCTACGAAAAAAAGTATCCCCAATTCACATGAAAGGACAGCAGAAGCAGAGATTCACATTCTGGAAGAAAAGTGTCATGGCCTGCCCTCTAGAAGAAAAAGTTAAAACAAGGACAAAATAAAGTATGTAAACACTATCAAAGCGTGCACCTTTCCCTCCCCCTTCAACAGCATAAGACTATAATTAATACGAAGACACTTTCTCAGCAGTCATATATAACTTCCTCACAAAAATGTACCAATGCAACATAGGAAATGAAATTGACTCAATAACTTCACATTCAAGACATTTCATAGACTGGGAGACACAGTTTGCATTTGGCTTTATATACCAGCTGTGGTTTTCTGATTGCTCACCCCTGTATTATATTACTTCGGCATTTCACTGAATTATAGCAAGTGTATTTAACTTGTGAAAGCGAATTGTGGCATAGCTCAAATGTCTTGCAAAATTTACTGCCGTGTCTTATGATGCATGCTTTCGTTTCGATGCAAAGTAGGTTAAAATTTTCTTTCTTTGAAAAGGTATACGAAAAGGGTAATTGATCCCGGCTCAGCAGTTTATATCCAGGTCCCAATATATGTGGTGGGGTTGCGAGGAGTCACTCCCTGCGAAAAGCTGCCCATGATTTCATGCGATGTATTATCTTCTGTGTTTGGGAAAGAATAAAAAACAGAGCATCACCACTCCACTCTGATTTTCAGGTAAATCAAAGAAAGAACACTCCTTTATGGTGCATGGGAACCATACAATGCTACTTTTAATTAACGGAACTATGAAACACTCACAGATCTCCCTAACAATGGTATGATTTGCTGCCTTGAAGAATTAGGCACAGTAGAATATATTAATGTTATTGTTTGTGCCGTGAAAGTAGACGTAGTCAGCTGAAGGGCTGTGTCTGTTTCAATGACAAGGTGAACACCTCGTTGCCAAAAGTCACCTTTAAGATGCATAGACTTCAAGTACACCTGCATATTAATGCGATATCTTAAGCAAGACACTGACACTTTGTGTTTCATGAGAACAGCGTAGATTCAAGATCCGCAATAGTGTATGAGAACAACTGAGTGCTTTTCTATCTGAAACCCGGCAAAAAGATTCAAAATATCCATCAGATATTTATGCTTGATTTTTAGATTTGACGGACTTTGATATTTGTTCACAACTGAACAGACCTCTCTGTCTTACTCTGTGTCATTACTTTCCATTGAGGTTGAACCAGCACGCAAGTTTAATGTACAATGTCATGGGTACGCAGGTATGTTCTAAAAGAGGAACGTTAAACTTTATTGCCTGGTGCAAAATCATAAAATGTAATCCAGGTGGCTTACTTAGAGTCTGAAGATAAAAGCAAGCTTTGTGAGCAATAAATAGTTCCTGCCCTAAGCTGAATGCGTGACTAATTGGATGTCGATCATAGTAACTTTCTAGCAAGAAAGAAGATAATACATCATTTGGAAGCTAACACTCGTCTGATGTGATCGAAGAAGTTCCATTTATTCTTTAATTCGTTAACGAGATTTTAATTTCTGTGAAAGTCACAGAAATGGTGTCACTCAAGAATACCTCCTCCTAGACATTTTTGTTCGCTTTTTGTTGTGGCTATTTCAAGTCAATTTAGCGGCTTTATTCGGTGCGCGTGACTACACGACGTAGACATGCTCTCATATAAAGCGATTGTAAATCGTGTTTATAATCAACTCTACAGTGCTCGTGTTAGTGTGCTCTGAAATTTGTTAACTCAGCATGAAACGGCGTTCACCCTCTTGAAGCTGAAGATAGCAGACTACTCGGATACCAGGGCCCCGTTTGTTAAACACGGCGCTCCTTTGACGAGTATCAAGGCAGAAGTTCAGCCGAGAACAAATTGGATTCCACTGAATTCACTGCGTTGAGAAGACAGCCACATTTTGCTGGTTTTGTGACCTATAGCTGTGCAAAGTTGGTCGCTGGGCTTGGGATTTCTTTGGAATTCATTGCTTGAAATATAAACCATACAATGAGAAAATGATGCGAGAATATACCGTGCATGCAGTGAAGTTTCTTTTACAACTTCTTCTCTGCGTGAAAAAAATTGAAATTTTGTAGAGAACTGCAAATTCATGTGATCTATAGCGGCATAGCTCCGCTGCGACAATGTGCAAGTTGTGTCGAGATCTCAGTGCACCGCTTAGGCTTGGACATTTCGAACTTTCGACACTGCGAAAATTTAACACAGCCCATTGGAATCAATGATACGTTGGCCGGTTCCTACACTAGAATTAGATTATCCCGACAGTAAGCTAAACTTTTTAAAGGAAACTTGAAGTCGGTATTTTCGAAACATTTTCTCACCGGATGGGGCATATTTGAAGCATGTAATTTCATATCAAAAGTAGTTTTACGTTGATAAAACACTTGCCGAGCTTGTGTCCGGTGGTGGCAATCACTTGAAAGGCTGCTGATAAGTTAAAATTTGATTCATCAACTCGTGTTTCGCCACTCAACAAGCCAGGACTTACTAAACCATGCCATACATCACGACTTCCAGAAGTCATCCCTATTACACTCGACAGAAAAATCCTTAGTGAAAAATGATAGACTTGTCATCAGTTACTATAAACTTCATGCGCTATGACGAAGAAAAGCAATAATGTAACTTATATAAATGTGCCCTGTGAAAATTTAACATTATTCATATCTGTAGAAATATCGAGCTCGTTGAATAGAGGGAGTGCGCTTTCAAAAAGCCATCGATGCCTGCGTTAAATCATTTCAGCGCATTGCATTGAAATGTTTATACAGCCTTATATACTCGTAACTTCAACAAATATTTGACACTCCTGATATGTGTATCATACAGAAGCCAGAGGGGCTTGTAGGCGTTAGAATATATGTAATATTACTCGTGTACGACGCGAGAAAATGTCAAGATTTCGGTATTTTATTTGCAAAAGACTATTTTCGAAAGAAAAAACAAGCCAGTCTGATGCTTTAATGAGCGCATCTTCAAAAATATTAGATATGAAATCGTCTCGGTAACACGAAGTTTGTCAATAATTTCGGAATCACAAACGGTCACCTTTTATTCAATGTAACCACATGAAATTTTCTTAAAATCTCTTAACCAGATAGCTTTCCAATAAAAAAGAAAAGGAAATAAAACAAAATAAAATACAAACTACTATTCCAATATTAAATTCATTGCTTAAAATAGAAACAATACATCAATTGTATTGATTTTTATGGTGGTTAATACATGAAACGGGAGTCAAAGTAACTTATATAAAATCGGAGTCAAAGTAATTTCTGCAGGCTAGACAACACGGCACTTGGAATGGTTACTTTGTTAGTTTACATCAAAGGAAGCCATGATGGACCACACCAAACATGTCAAACCTGTATATCGTATTACTTGGGCCCTTATAACATAATATACAAATGAAATCCGCCTCCTAGATGAATTATCTTAACGAGGTAATTTTCTCGATTGTTCTGAAAGTAATAAGCGGGTGCTCGCTCAGAGTCCTTGACGGACAATCAGACAAATTAATTCATTGATTGGATAAGTGATTATGTCAAAATTAATACAACCGCAGAAGAAAAAACATATCATAGAATTCTATTTTGTAACTATTGGCCAAAGTCTTCAATAATAAGTAAGTGTTTACGTTGGTTATATGATTATGTCAAAATCGATACAACTGTAGAATAAAAAATTCATAGAATTCTGTTTTAATACTATTGGTTGAATTCTTGAATAATTGATATCAGTGTTTACATATGAATAACTGCACAGTATAATATATGTCCATTTTAAAAACATACAGATTATCGATTCGTTCAATATAAAAACAAATTATTGAAATATGGTCCAGAAATAATACTAGTAGTCTTTGCTAGATCTTACTGAGAGTTCATCGGGAGTTTTCGTCGGCAATTACTGTTGATACAGTCCTATGATATTCACGGATGGCTTCACTGAAGCGATGGATGGTGTACAAACCTCACTGCATCGACCTTCGTTGTATGGTGTCTTTTCCCGTGCGGCAGATAATATTGAACTCCATTTTCACTCGAAAGCATAACGATCAGCCTACAGTTTCGACGCTATTATACTAGCTAAGTTCACATTATACAGTTTGATAAACACATTTTCAATATCACATGAATCATTGTGTCGTATTCTGTTGTTATTTTCGCCGTTGTGGCAGGTTATTGGTCCTGCTTCTTTGTGACCTTGCTCAGTGCCACCCGGATTCCTCCACCATGATAAGCCTACATGGAGAGGGTTTTAATGATTTTCTTCTGTATCATTTCTTCTAATCTCAGCAGCTCAACTCGAGGATATTCAGATTGGCTGTGTGTAGAAATACCACGGGTATTTTCTCCGATTATTGGCTAGCAAAGACACCTGAGTCCGAAATCTTCTATAACCTTATCGACGTTATTTCTTGCAGACAGGCTTGCGTTCCAATTAACTTTTTTTCTTGTGTGGGACTTAATATACCATGTAATCGACACTAGCCTGACGTTTTCATTAATGATATCGCATTTGATGTCTTGTATTCAACGGTCGCTAATATATAGTAAGCTTATTGTGAAATATCTTTAAAGTCTTAAAGGAATGACTTGGCGCCGTAAAATTTTATTTGTAACTAGTCTAAATGGTTATGAAATGGAAGTTGTCAAAGGAAGAATGTCCGGGTAGTTTAAGGCTCATAAGTTATGCTTTTTCCACAAATGGTTGAAGCGGCTGTACTTTATGGCCGTTGCATATTTTCGCTGTTACGCAAACAAACCCAAGCACTACGTACTCAATAAGGCAAAACTTAGACCTTAACTCATCTCGAAGTCCTACACTAATGGACAACGAATTTAGCACAAGCTTCCATGCTAGTAATGCATCGTCTGTATAGGTTGTTTAATGGGAAAAACAATGCGCTGAAAATGTTTTTCAGTGACGAATCATCTACATTGCCTAGTTCGGTCAATTCTTCCTGCTACTCCTCGATATCTAACGTCAGTACAGGCATGGGATCAAGTATCATATGGGAGTCGTTGTGGACGCTGTTGGTGTTCGGATTAGCATTCATTGGTTCGGTGAAGAATCCCTGGAAAATTCAAATAAACTGCTTTGATTGTTTCTGGTAACAATTTGGGAACAAGTCTTTCTTGTTTTGAAAAGAAAATGAATATGTTTTTCATTACTAAAATAAGAGATGGAACACTGACCTTTTGCTGGCGTTTCAGAGTGATCAAACGTTGAACTAGGTCACCGGCACTTGGTCTGCTGTGCGTTTCGCTGTTCCAGCAGTCTTTCATAACTTCGTACCTGTAAGTTTGAAAAGACATTGTATAAGAACTAACTGGTTTAGTAGGGGAAAATAGGTAATTTTAGTGCCAACTTTCTCTAAATATATGACGCCAGAGGCTATTTTTCGAAGAACTATTTCCCCAGGAAAATAGTCTGTGCAAAATTACCCGGTCACATGACTATAACCGAGGTGTCGTCTGCACATTGACTTTCTGAACGATGGTGAGAGCGACAAGCGAGATTTTGAATCACAAGCACGCGCGTGAACAGCTAATTATACTCAAAAAGTCATTACGCTTTTTTGCGAAGAAACTGACACCACAATTGCCGCTGTGCCCGGTGAACTATGTTCGTTCGTGGGAATGTTCTGTGCGATGGTTTGGCTGAATAACGGACAGCTGTATTCTAGAAAGTAAATGATAACCTTACAGTATGTCCTACAAAGATACTCTAGTTTGTCGTCGACATACTTCTTGCAATGCTGGTGAAACTTAAAGCTGAGAGAAAAAGAGCGACTCAACACAAAGAACCAGTCTGTTGATCATTCAGCGTCAAGGAGAAAAGATGTCAATTGCAATGAGGGTAAAACGTATCAGCAACTAGGGTAAACTGAATCTTGGTAACATTTCATAATATTTTAATGCACAGAATCCATTAAAACACACAAAAAACAATAAGAACAGCATGAGCATGTAGAGTGCCGCAAAACACTCTTATACTGGTCTTAATTCGAGGCCATAGCACCCGTTTTATTTGCCCTCGTAGTCGTGCCTTCAGCCTAGGAGAATAGCTATGTATTTCTTGTTACACACGGGCCATTTGGGAAATAAATCCACGCTATAGCCCTCGTAATCAGGTAAGAGGAGTTTACTTAGAATCACCCTGCTGCTGTTGTTTTTTGATGATTATGATGATCATCCCCATCACCACTGACACTACCACCACCACCACCACCACCACCAGCACCACCACCACCGCCAGCACCACCACCACCACCACCACCACATCATCATCATCATCATCATCATCATCATCATCATCATCATCATCATTATCATCATCATCATCACAATCATCACAATCATCACCATGACTATCACCACAATTACCATCATCAAAATCTAATCTTCATCGTCATCACGACAGAAAATGAATCGTAAAGAGTTAAGAGACAAGAGAGATACATTTGCCATGATTGTGCTCCTCTTAAGTTCTAAAACGCCGTGAGATGATTTGCTTCTCATGTGAAGAGAAACTTACAAATCAGTAGGACAACCTTGGCATCTTGAAAGTCTTGTTCCATGTGTTATCATATCTACGATCTGATTATTTGCCAGATGCTCATATGGGCGTCGCCCTGTGGTAAAATAAAGTGACTGAATATAAGCTACACGTAAGTGTTTTTTAATGATCAACACATAATGTAATTAAAAGTTGCTAGCTTGAGAAGAATGGAACGTTATGAATGAAAGCAAATTGATGGACTTACGGTACTTCTCTCTCATTCTTCTCTCTCTCTCTCTCTCTCTCTCTCTCTCTCTCTCTCTCTCTCTCTCTCTCTCTCTCTCTCTCTCTCTCTCTCTCTCTCTCTCATACACACACACAGACTGATTGGGAAAACACTTACCTAGTGAACTGACTTCCCATAACAAAACCCCAAAGGACCATCTGTAATCAAAGATTAATATACATATATGGAGGATTAACATTACATTCGAGCATAATAGATCGAGAGAGTCGTTACCAAGAGGACTATAATGAAGTCACGATGAGAAGGCGACTTCGAGGACGAGGACGATGAAAACATAAAGCTTTTACTTTTCAAAAGAGTTTGACTTGAACAAAGGCCTTAACCATGGTGCAGAACGTTTATCGTTTTGGTTGACAAAAATGTTTGAAGAACTGCTGATATCCCTTGCCACAGAATTATTATACACTCTTTGTGATACGCTACAGAGAAATTAAGGTTATACTTTAAAAGTTTTGGAGCCGCAGAATTATACAACATTGAGTTACAACCAATATAAACAATTCTAATTGCATTGTTTTAATCCCACAGCTGGGATAAAGACATACATATATGCAGCACTCCAAGCCTTACATGTCACTTTCCGTGGAGTATCCGTAGTCACCTTCTAGTGTCCCTGGAGCCATCCATCGGAGAGGAAGTTTGACGTCATCGTTCTCGTTAATCGGTTTCTTGTATATGTAGGAATAGACATCTCTTGCAAGACCGAAATCACACAATTTTCCGACATTATCGCCGTAAATGACAACATTTCGGGCCGCTACGTCTCTGTGGATAATCTGATGTGGGAAAGGACCGTTAAGGATATAACTATTCATTTGAAATATGGGGGAGGGAGAGAGAGAGAGAGAGAGAGAGAGAGAGAGAGAGAGAGAGAGAGAGAGAGAGAGAGGTGGATAATCTGATGTGGGAAAGGACCGTTAAGGATATAACTATTCATTTGAAATATGGGGAGAGAGAGAGAGAGAGAGGAGAGAGAGAAGAGAGAGAGAGAGAGAGAGAGAGAGAGAGAGAGAGATGTGAAACTTACGTGTTTCTGGTGAAGATGAGCAAGTCCTGTGCATGTGTCTACAGTGATGTCCGTTATGAATGAGCCCTCATGCTGCAGGGAATCCATAAAGGTCGACGTTTTGTATTTCTGTTTTGACTGCATTTCCAATAAATACTCTAAGAGGTCGCCCTTTTCTGCGTATTCCACGACTATCTTCAGTGGTCCTTGTTGATTTGGAGAACAAACAGTGTTTTAGTGACTTATTTCGGTCGTAATTCACAATTTTTTACTGGGAGATTTTACTGCCCAGAACACTTCGTGACGTCCTGCATGTTTCAATATCCTTATCACACGGTGCGAGGGGGCATGAATTCTTAAGTTTTCGTCGCCGACTTCTTACTCAAACAGAAATTACTGAACGCCAGATATTGAAATATGCAGCCTTAAAGATATAATTACATTGGCAGCCTCAAAGATAGTATTTCAAGTACGTATAGAGGGCGCCCAAAGGGAAATTCAACCCAGAACAAGTAATGAGAGACTATATGTTTCACGCAACACGTTGTTAGACGAAATGGAACTTTAGAGATTTGTCGAATGCGATTGAATAAAAAAGCAGCGCTCACCATCATCCACTACGACGCCATGGATATTAACAATGTTTCGATGAATTCCCAGTCTTATATGATGATATGCCTCGGATAGTAGCGCCTTTTCTTCCTTGTTGGAAATGTCAGCTGTTGAAATAAGAATTGAGAAGTGTTCATGGTACGATACGAAAAAGGTGTAGTGATTTTATGCTAAATCATTTTACTAAGTGACAGACTTGCTTATCTGACACAACTAACAACCCGACGATATGACACTTTGTATGTATGTATGTATGTATGTATGTATGTATGTATGTATGTATGTATGTATGTATGTATGTATGTATGTATGTATGTATGTATGTATGTATGTATGTATGTATGTATGTATGTATGTATTTTTCTGTGAAAAATACATTTTATATATATTTGTGACTTTTGTGAAATTTTAGAATGGTTCAAGTGATGAACTTTAAAGGGTAATTCACGACCGCCAGCGATTGAATAATATAGAAATAACGGTCGACGAGCTGACCATTAACGTTTATTTATGGGCAAGGGCAAAAGGAAAGCCAAAAATTAACAGGCGAGGCTTGCCTAGCCTGTTAATTTGGCTTTATCTCTCGCCCGCACCCATAAATAAACGTTAATGGTGAGCGCGGAGTCTGTTATTTCAATTATATTATCAATGAACCCCGAAAAACCCTCAAAATTTACGAAAATTTTCCGTGCGAACGACAACGGGGCCCCAGAACCTGTCAGTGAGTAGTGCAAAAATTTTGCGGTAGACGTAAAACATAGGCCGGAGTGTGTAAAATGAGCGACGAAAACAAAAGAATTCATGCCCCCTCGCACCGTGTGATAAGGATATTGAAACATGCAGGACGTCACGAAGTGTTCTGGGCAGTAAAATCTCCCAGTAAAAAATTGTGAATTACGACCGAAATAAGTCACTAAAACACTGTTTGTTCTCCAAATCAACAAGGACCACTGAAGATAGTCGTGGAATACGCAGAAAAGGGCGACCTCTTAGAGTATTTATTGGAAATGCAGTCAAAACAGAAATACAAAACGTCGACCTTTATGGATTCCCTGCAGCATGAGGGCTCATTCCTAACGGACATCACTGTAGACACATGCACAGGACTTGCTTATCTTCACCAGAAACACGTAAGTTTCACATCTCTCTCTCTCTCTCTCTCTCTCTCTCTCTCTCTCTCTCTCTCTCTCTCTCTCCTTCTCTCTCTCCCCATATTTCAAATGAATAGTTATATCCTTAACGGTCCTTTCCCACATCAGATTATCCACAGAGACGTAGCGGCCCGAAATGTTGTCATTTACGGCGATAATGTCGGAAAATTGTGTGATTTCGGTCTTGCAAGAGATGTCTTTTCCTACATATACAAGAAACCGATTAACAAGAACGATGACGTCAACATAACCGCGCTGTACATGTACGGGCAATAAGATGAGAAACTGGCTAAAAGTGACAACAAAAAATATTTTCAGCCCACTGGTACAATAACCCTTGATCCACTGCTTTCCCTTGAGTAAGCCTGTACTGATCGATTGATTAGTGAGAATTACATCGTTGTTGTTTACCCCATTACAAAGCATCGTCCCAAACTTTCGGCATATCCTATATACAAAATTTTGATCGAACTGGCGAATACGTAACAATATGCACTAATTACTTGAAATCGCAGTTGTAAATGTAATTATGTTTGGACATTATCAAATGAAACTTAGCATTTCACTAGCCCTCAATCAGCCATTCCTAATTGAACTAGCTTCAAAGATGCATTATCAAATCACAGTTTGTTTTCCTGTGCCTGTTTCAAAAAATGATGTAGCTAAGGGAGCATTTGTTGTTTACAGAGAAGAAGGGGATGGGTTGGTGGAAATCAGGGAGGGGGTTGACTTTTACAAAGCCGTTTGTTTTTTGGGGGGGGGTCATATTTTACAGTCAATGATTTAGGACTCACTTTTATTCGCGCAAGCATTTGATTTTGGAATTTCACTGAAATTGTTGATTAACTATACATAGTAATCTACGAGAAAACTATGAACAATATTTTTCCAATACGAAACCAGCCAAATTTGTATATGTTTAGACACTTGATTATACTAGGATGGTTACTAGTGCATGTGTGTAGAAGAAATTTGATTTTGGAATTTCACAGAAATGTTGATTTACTATAGATTGTTGTCTATCAGGAAACTATGAATGTTTTTTCCATACAAAATTAGATAAATCTGTGTATCTATTGACACTTGATTATTGATATTAATGTACTTGATTACACTAGGAAGATTACAAGGGCAAGAAATTTGATTTAGAATTTCACAGAAATGTTGATTGTATTCTCTGAGGTAGCTATGAATAATGTTTTCGAATACAAAACCAGTTAACTCTGTGTATTTATAGACGCTTGATTATTTATATTAATTTACCTGTTGAGAATAGGGTGTTTGAAAGAGCAGATGTGAACAACAAATATGATATTGGAATTTCACCCACGTGATTATTTGTTGAGGTTAAAAACTATTCTTTGAAAGTTCAAGGTCAAATGAGAAGTTACATGTCAATTGAGATATTATTGATACGGACTGTGACACGCAGAGGGAGGGTCACTGTATTTTGTGCATGAAAATTGGGACGGGTCAATCTATTTCTTACAAACATTTTTGAAGGGTCATTATTTTTAACCCCGGGGCCTTAGGGTGCGAATTGTTAATCAATCAATTGAGATGAAAATTTTTGGGGGTTTCACATTTTGCAATTGATGATCGTGAATTTCGAATTGTAAAAATTTAATTTGGAGGGGGTCGCTCTTTTTTTCTATTGTAGCTTAAGTTCCACAAGACTCCCCTGCCCGTAAAAAAACGAATGCTCCCTAACCAAGAGTATTTACTCCAGCAGGGACTCCCTGGAAACAACTTAGGGAAACTATGCCCCTCTGTCCTAATCAGACCTTGCAGACCGGACAATGGTTTCCAAAAGGCATTTACAACACAATTAATGGCTTCGTTGTACAATCACACCTGTATCAAAAGAGGTGAATGTGACCAAAGCAGATTCACACAACGAAGGGACGCAACCAAACTTTATTCTTCAAAACCTTTCAGTGATTGGATAACGACAAAACTGTTTAACTTTGAACATGCACCTTAACATTTGCTCTATATTCATTGCTAATATCTGGGCAGAGGCAATGTTATCAACAACAAATTGCCCAATTGTAGAGGGGATCGACCCGATACCCCTCCCTTTAAACGATACAGAAACTATCCCCACAAAGCTACGTAAAGCTGTTGAGTTGTATCAATGAAAGGTTGGTACGAAGACCAGAATAAAATTTAATTTACATTTGCATGTTTTAACTGCCACGGTCATTTCCCCATGGTCCTCTTTGTGGTATTTGGCTTTGAATACAGTGCCAAACCCTCCTTGTCCAACAAGTTCTCCCATTTTGAGCTCAGATCCTTTGATGATCCACTTTGAGATATCAGCTACCATCACATTGCTTTCTTCGTCATTTCTAGTGTCCACCTCAGCTATGTTCTGAAGAGAAGAAAATTAGGTGTTCTGATATTAATCTGCGAATATTAAGGGTAGGCTTTCTTTGTTTTTCGTTGTGACCTCTTTATGAGAGAGAGAGAGAGAGAGAGAGAGAGAGAGAGAGAGAGAGAGAGAGAGAGAGAGAGAGAGAGAGAGAGAGAGAGAGAGAGAGAGAGAGAGAGAGAGATGCGCTGGTCGGCTTGTTTTTACCCCTTACGTTATATTGACTGCCAAAACCTTATTAAACTTTCAGTTGTGCGAGAGGACTTTTGTATTCTTGTAGCGATTGTATGGTATGTTGCAATAGTTACGGACATTAATACGATCACGAGTGATACGCTTAAAAATCCGTAAGCATAAATTAATTCACCGGTCCAGCAGTATAAATCCCTAAAAAGACATTTTAGATCCGCACCAGATATCAAGAATTAGAATTAAAAGACGTCGTTTACATACCTGCAGAAGTCTGATGCGATCTGCTGTTGACGTGTTGCGTTTCCTTATATTAAGAATTCGCCGCCAGATGGCGCAGGCTGTTATAACTATCAGTAACGCCCAAAACAAAACACACAATACCACCAAAATGACGAGGTTTTGAACTTGGAGACCAGGAATTGTCTCTGCAAAGTGAGTTTGGTACTGTTGAGAAGAGTTTGTAAACCCTACAAGGGTTCTCACGCTGATATAGTTTGGTACATTAGATTGAAATCGAATGCTGGGATAGATTTTACTCTTTCCTTGATTTGGTCTGCCATAAATAACACTAAGACTCCATTAAGAAAGAGACAGTAGGCGTTAAGGAGAGACAGCATGATTCTGTAAAGACCAACAAAATTTCTGCATCTCATTTAAGGATAATGTAAACATTTTGCAATAATTTTCAATCCTCTTGATGTCTTTATTTTCAATCCTCTTGATAAAAATATTGCAATTGATAATTGACAATTTTGGTTCTGTAACTGTATCTTTTCAGGATAAGACAGGCCAACGCGTATTGAACAAACATCAAAAAGTTCAATGGACAACGTCGATTTTGATACAAACTATATGTAATCAATGTAACAGACGCTGTAATGTCTCAAACAAAACCCACTAGTCCTGGTGCAGGGAAACCCGTGGAGTCAAGGATATGTACCTTCACAGTAAACTCCTTCCCATCCATCAATACACGTGCAATTTCCTGTCACATGATCACAGTCCCCATTTTGACAAAGACACTCTTCGCTACAGTTACGTCCATAAGAGTTGGTTGGGCAAACTGAAAGTTTCACGACATAGAGACGACAAGGAGATTACACGAGTACCAAAGAGGAATATGCATTTCAGGGAGACAGAAAGAAAACTGAAGTGCAAGCAATCTGATCGTTCTCGAAAGAAAAAAAAACTGAGAAGCAATGAAATATACTATTAAATAAAAAAAGGAATCAATGAAATCTATTTTCGTTACTTATCTCTTTCATTTATTTAAACTGATGTCAAAAATGTGCTTGTGATCCCACCCAAGTTGGGACTGTAGGACATATTTTTTTCTAGTGTGTTGTCGTTTGGGCAAAACAAACCCGAATTACATCATCAGTGTATTCACGTCCTTAGTGTTTGCTAGGACATTTCATAACCAATTTCATGGGAATTAATCAAATAGGAAATATGGAGGTGGTGACCCCATCCTTTAAAGACAGCCAAAGGAGCATAAGGAAGCTTCAACGAGAACGATTGCACTTACCTTGGTCACAGTTGTTTCCAGTCAATCCAGCAAAACACAGGCAGCCGGCAAATCTCTCACAGGTAGAATTAACGGGACATGCGCAATTCATATCACAAACTGTGCCGTACATTCCTGATGGACAGTCTGTTGAGACAGAAAATTACCTAGTCCGAGATATACTAACAACTCTTGTTGGGTGAATTTCTTGGACAGCCACTTTAGAATAGCAATGGCCTGAATAAGCAAGTGTATCAAAGAATAGAAACCGTAGCCTACAGTAGATCTGACCACAGTTCCTCTGGTGGAGAGACTGTGTTCGGTAAGAACTGTGATCTAAGAAAACATTTCGTTAACACCTTGATGTGTTTGCTGTAGTCATAAGTTCACTTTGCATGCTCCCTTATCCAAACTGCAACAAACAATTGATCATCTTAAACTTTCTGTCAGCATATTGCACTTTGCACCATTGTGTAGCCTGTTCATGCAAATAATTTGTCCATTACATGTTTGTTGAACTTTTGTCTTTAATATATAATAAATATATTTTTAAAGAGGATGGATATAAGAAGTCACTGACCATGAACTTGAAGATCGAGAACAGCTTCGTATTCCCCTCCTTCTGTTGATTTAACTACGCATTTGTAGTGACCAGTAGTTCTTTTATTGTCGTTGTAATTCACGTCACTAACAAAATCAATGCTGTGAATTTCATTCCTATAATTGACAACAATCATCCTTGAATGATTTCTGCCTTTCAAATTATAGCAATTAAAAGTGTCTTCAAAATGAATATTCTTGAAAGTATGTATGTATGTATGTATGTATGTATGTATGTATGTATGTATGTATGTATGTATGTATGTATGTATGTATGTATGTATGCATGCATGCATGTGTTTTTTGTAGGTGTGTATGAATAATATGACAGCACTCTCTAATGTACGATATTCATCCTACAATATTAGACTGTCTGAATTCTTTAATGCGTATTATTTATCAGTACTATGGTCTGTGTTACAGAAGCTGAAATTATTGTTGATAATTTATGTCTGGATTGAGATGATTGTTTAAAGTCATCAAATAACTAAAAAGAAGTCGATTGTATTCTATGGACGAATGAACTTTTCTGTTAAAGGTCATTGTCACCCACCAACTTTTGAACACGTTGTTGAAATACCAGGTTGTATTGGTCGCATTGAAGTGAAAGACGCCGCAGGTCAGGTTTAACTGCTCGCTAACGTACACTTCCTCTAGGTTTTTCGACGGAATTATCACCGCTTCTTGATAAACTGGCGGAATCGAACACAGATTGTAAGAAAAACTATTAACATTACATGTGAAATGAGAACGTTGAAGATATCAATTCTTTTATATGTAATGAAAGACAAGTTATTGCGTCTGTACGAATGTTTTGAGATAAACAATCGAAGTATATCTGATGTGTTTTTCTCCATATAAATTTCGACCCTTGTTTCGCTCTCTTTACAAGTACAGCGTGAAGGTCTATAATTGGTAAATAACTGGTAAATTAAAGCTGAAAGGAGCATAGGCATGGCCCAAACGGTTGCCATGGTTGACAGCAATTGCATCGATTACACTTTGTGCAAAAGTTGTGATTAAATGGTTTTTTTGTTCTCGTAAAGAAGACTTTTGAATGTCATCCAATGGTTATTGTAGATATTTGTGAAAACCAATGCGGCCGCCAAACCACGTGACTGATCCGTATGCCTTTCCCAAACTGGAGAGTACCCACACTAAAGATGATACGAGCAAAGTTTCAGCTTAAATGGCGCATCTGTTCTGGAGGAAAAAGATTTTTGAAAAATATTCGCTGGTTAACATAGTTTTTTGCAAAAACCAATATGGCCGCCAACCTATGTGACCAATGCATACGCCTTTTGCAAACTTGATAGAACTCGCTCAAGAGGTGACATGAGTGAAATTTCAGTTGAAAATGGCAAATTGGTTCTGAAGTTTAAGATTTTTATAGATTAATAGGATTTTATGAAAGATCTAATATGGCGGCCAAACAAAGTGACCAAACCAATTGCCTTTCGCAAACTTGTAAGTACTCACACAAGTAATGACATGAGTACAATTTCAGTTCAAATGGCGTTTTGGTTCTAGAGTTTAAGATCTTCGCAGATTTAATTTCAATTTCCAAAAAAATCCAATATGGGGACAAAACCGATCGGCTTATCCAAGTGCTTTCCGCAAGCTTGGTACTACCCACATTTGCTATTACATATGTAAAATTTCAATTACAATGGTCTGTTGGTTCTAGAGTTTAGATATACAAAAATTGAATTGGTATATTTTGAAAATCCAATATGGCGGCCAAGGTCACGTGACGGCTAGCGATTTCATTTGCATATTTTAAAGAACAGAGAACATGCTTGCTACACACCAAATTTCAAACTGACAAGACCTCTAGGTCACCAGGGAAAGCCACTTATAGGTTTTTATAGAATCCAATATAGCCGCCAAGTCATGTGACTAATTAAAAGGGTTAGGTGCTTCACCTCTCATTACCCCTGATCCCTGTGCCATGTTTGGGAAGTGTCCATGCATCGGTTTTAAGATTTAGGCTGGCAAAGAATTGACGAAAGAAGAAGGAAAGAGAAAGAAAGAAAGAGAGAAAGAAAGAAAAACCCCAACGAAACCAATAGGGGCCCAGCCGATAGGCCTGGGCCCCTAAGAAGTTCATGGTAACAATAAATTGTCCCACAGATTAAAAGTATATGGAAAGACTTGAAAAACCACTTAGCAAGAGATTACGTTGTGTCCCTGAATATCTGAACCGTTGACTCGCTAACCCACTTTATTTAAAGATAGTGCCAAAGTCCAGTCTAAATTGCATGTTGAAGAGAATTCAATCTCACCTTCCCCGCAGGTTTCACCTCGCCACCCTGGGGCACAATAACACGCCCCGTTGAAACTATGACAAGACGCATCGTTGTAACATGTGCAGTTTTCACTGCAGTCTGCGCCATACAAGCCCAGAGGGCAAGCTGTGAGAGAAACCACATGATGGTTATTCTGTTCAGTTCAGATTGTTGCAAACGTGCAATGACTGGTCATTTCAGTAATCACATTGCATCTGGCCACTGTCTTTGCCGCTATTATGACCTAAACATTGTCTGAAACAAACCCATTATAAACTTTAAGACGACTTCGTCTAAATGGCGTAAAATGCTTCGGTCAGTCATGACAAAAAGATCTTTGTTCTATAAATAATGACATACAACGTTTTGCAGTTGTTATCGATCAAACAAGATGTCTATTTCAATGACACTAGACCTTTGCCGTTCCGTGTATGTTGATGTCATGAACTAGCGTTAGAGTCAGACATCAGATGATAAATTATCGCAGAGCAGTAAAGGGCAAACATTCATCGAGCTTCTTTCCAGCATTATTGCCAATTCACATGATTGTTTAAAATCAACAGCGGGTGTTTTTAGCTCAGTATCTACCAGGGAAAGTTTTTACGAATCTAAAATTGATTTTGAAAGATAACCGACATATGCAGTGCATCATGCTCGTCTTATAAAAAGACTATTGAGGAATAGTGTGTTTGGCGAAGCCTTTACGTGAATATGTGGAAAAGGAATAACCTAAGCTTATTTTTAGAGTGAGCAATGTGCTATCTGCATTACGTGGATATCAAGGTTTGTGGAAGACACCTAGTTGACGTCAAGTTGCACTCGAGAAACCCAGTATTTTCTATCTCTACAGACGACCTGATTATTCATTCTTAGGCTCCTGTAAAACTGGCAGCCTGCCGAATGTTGTTTGTTGAAGTTAAAATTACCTATAATTGGTTCTCCGTAATGCTTACTCAAATCTTAAGGATATTGGTGATATAAGGGGCAATAAATTATACTAGTATTATCATTTAAGTCTATACAGAGTCTAGAATGGTGATAGATAAATGCCTAGCACACTGTTCACACTTAATCCAAATATTGACAAAGCTATGCTATGGGTTTCATCCAGGTGAGGGGGCGTCAGCTTTAATAAGATATGACCAAACAAATAATCAATCAATGGTTATAATATTACGATTACTGTTTTTTTACTGGAGGGAGCCTTGATTATGGTGAGAAGCCGAAAAATGACCGTCATGAGTGGTAGGGAATCTTTGCGTTTGCTGTACCGTAGAGTTTTCAGTCAAATCGGTTAGAAAACAGGGTCAAGAAATATGAAAGCAGATGGTAAGTATTTAAGGTCAGATGCGCCACCAACCGGTAATGCTTCACTGCACCATTACGTGGCAGTCATCCTGCACAGTTGGGTTTGACAATCTATTGAGTTGGTACTGCTTCTTCTTTTATGGCAACATGGGAAACGATCGAAAGAACGAATAAACAAAGGGAGGAGTTAAGACATATGGTTTTTAATGATAATGACGGTCTAAAATTTTGCTGTATATCAAATAGGATAAATGCTATTTATTGATGCAGGACTCGGCAGTATAGAGCCTGACCAAAGACAAGATAAAATATTCTTAGTAAAAGTAATTTATTACAAAGTCATTTCAAGTCATAAAATACCGATTGCCCATCATCAAAGGCGAAGAAGGGCAGGGCGGAAAAGGACGGTAAACGATTGAAAGTGGACTTTTATCAAACGCATGTCATCACTAAACTAGACCTATTCTGTTTGATGACTTAACTGTGTGTATTTATCGCCCCCAGTGTTCAAGGTTTGAGCTCAGTCTACCAAGTGCTTGTGAAACCACACTTGATCGGAAATAATACATCGATTACAAAATTGAGCACTGATTGGAGAAAATGATAACGATATAGACGGGATAGAATTAAACTGGAATTTTTGCCTGAATCGGACGGTTGTCAGTTCTATTAAAGTTTGAGTTTATTCACTTTTACAGTTTTTTATCTTTAATTATTTGTGTTAAATGCACTTTCAACACCGGAAAAAAGACGGGTTGAAATTTTCGGCTTTGCTGTCAAAGCCAAACTCTTACCTTGAATCTGTATATTATACACAAGTCTCACCGTCAATGGATATTGGCTTTGCTGTATTTCAAACATACATTCGAAGCTTGAGAGGCCCTTTGGCAGCCTAGCCTCTACCACTGCAAGAATAGACGTCGATAAGCCCCACTCGGGATTGATGATAGTCAAGTTCGGCCACTTTTCCATCGGAAAGTACATTTTATTAGTTGTTAGCGCTTTGTAATCCCGTCCTGTGACGTCTGTACACATCAATTTGGGTGACTGGATACTCTGTGGCGGCAAAAGGTTATCAGGTGCCGGTGCATATATGGTCATGCAACCTGAAATAGCGAAAACAAACATTTAAGAGCGATATTCTCTAAGTTGCTTGTACATGGTAACTGATAAAATTTCGTAGATGCTGCAAGGTTAAGAAGCGCTAAAGGGCATTTTTTTATCATCACGAAATGTTGTTCTCGTTTGGTCAGATGGGAGCAACTTCGGGAAAAGCCTAGATATATGATTCGGTTTCTTTCGGAAAGATCGGAAGGGAAACACTATGTGATGGGTCTAAACTTGGATTTTTGCAATTGAAGGCTTTGTGAGAAGAGGGCTGTAAAGTTGGAGAAAACTAGTGAACTGAGGAATAATTTTTCAAGTTATAGCGGGACGCCACTTGCGAATAGCGTACACTTTCAGCACCACTTATTTTTCATTGCTCATAGAGAAATATATTTGTAAAACACCCAGGGGGCCATATATAATATCAAGAATTCTTGAATGGCAAATATATATCTCGCTATAGGAACTTGCAAAAGAATTAAGAGAAAACAGGAATCAACAAGTGTTGAAACAAAATTAATATATTATACATTCAATCTCGGATAATATCACAATTTGTATGTTCATGTGAGCATATGGTATTATGTTTAAAACAGTGATCCTACGAATAAACAGTCGCCATTATCATAACCTTTGACTTTCGCTGGCGCTACAAGGTAAAACTTTAATACAAGGTCACACGTGTTCCCAGAACAAATGTTTTTTTTTTAACAATACTATCAAATTTAACGTTGGCTATTAGCTGAGCTTAAAATACGGTCAATGCATTTGAAAGGGGAGAGACCACGTTACACTCAATATATCACTAAAGGTATTTCTTTTAAATGGAATAACATATTTGTCCTATGATTAGCACGCAATATTAGATTGCCGTATGCAAGACGAGAAACATAAATGACAGCATTGATTTTAGAGATAAACAATTGCACATCAATTGATTGAAAGAAGAAGTACAACCGGTGTAACTGTTTACAACTTACAATTGTCGTGCACTTGATAGGGGAAAAACACTCCTGATGATCCAAGTGCCTTGGTATAATCGATGGAAACGAAGTCCTGAAACAGGAAAGATATCAAAATACAAATCAAGAATCAAGCTTGGTCACTAGTTCGTCTATCGATTGAACGGTGTCGTTTACAATCGTATCAGATAATCACAGCATTGAAAGATTAACAATGAAAAGGTATGGCAAAAGCCAAACTGACGTGAGTGCTAACGACTCGTAGTCCTGGGTCTCCTTCTCAGGTTTCAACCCGGAGACCTAATCTTTTTTAACGTACAACATGAATATTAGAAAGATCGCTGAATTATTCGCTCATGTCTATACTTTCATTTCTGTCTAAAAATATGTTCGTAAACGACGATGATCAACCGAACGCACTTCGGCTGTGATTATTTGCTTCAAATGACGCTACAAAACTAAAGTGTAGCAGAATCACGGAAATAGGTCACAGCAGGAACCTGTTCATATTTCTGAAATTCAAATCTATGACTTCCAAAGTGCAAGATTCAAACTAAAATGTTTCTTGAAAATAGCTAAAAGGAACTGGCCATTTTGAATTCGAAAGTGGAAACTCAAAAGAATAATCTCAAGGCGTGAAATGAAATTTGGGTAAGGTGTACGTAGCATGAACCAATATGTGTGTCGTCATCAATTAACGATAAATTATTATCTTTCATTTACCATATCGCAAAATAATCACCCTCCCTCGATTTCATGCCCCATCATTAGTCATTAATATGATCAATAATCGTTGTAAACAAATATTTCAACAGAGATTATTGGCTGTGATTCGTTGAATTTCACTGTTAATCTACACAGACGTTTCCAGGCAGCTGTTGCCAGAGAGACCGCTCTTACTTACCTCCACATCGTTGGTGGGTTCACGGAAACAGAAAGGGTCGAAGTTTTCTGATCGACGACCTTCATCCCAAAGGACGGCTAGAAAGGACATAAATGAGCCAAATTTAGAACAAGAACACAGTCGACGTCAACAGTGGGGGGGGGGGCGGAAGAGAAATATTTCGTCATCTATCTATCTATCTATCTATCTATCTATCTATCTATCTATCTATCTATCTATCTATCTATCTATCTATCTATCTATCTATCTATCTATCTATCTATCTATCTATCTAATTATCTATCTAATTCTACTGTAACAGTTCTCGATGTTTCCCAGAAATGTTAGATCAGCCAAATGTGTGTGATCATGTCATTAAGATTCTTCATAACCTTTTCCAACTTTGTTTACTTCTGGTAGAGTGCCCTCACAGTGGGGAAAGGCAGTAATCAAACCCATCCGAAACAGTTCTCTGTCTGACCCACGTGTCTTGTAACTTACAGGGAGTCAGTTTATTGCCTAACATTAGTAAGCTTTACTCTGGTATTTTAAACAATAGATTAACGAAATATCTTGATTTAGAAAAAAAATAATTGTTGATGAACAGAATGGTTTCAGAAAGGCAAGAACTTGTCTTGACCATATTCATGTACTGAAATCTGTCATAATAAAAAGAAAAGCTCAAAATTTACCAAATTTTTCTGTTTTTGTTGACGTGAAAAAGGTTTTCGATTGGGTTGATAGGGACTTACTGTTTTATAAATTGTTGCAAAATAATATTAATGGGCGGTTCTATGAGTCTATTAGAAGTATGTATTGTAACTCTTTATCATGTATTAATGTAAACGGAAACTTTACTTCTTTGTTTGCAACAACTTATGGGGTCAGACAAAGTGATGTCCTTTTCCCAATGCTTCTTTTCTATTTTTATCAATGATTTAGCGATTGAGCTTATAGATTTAGCTTTAGGTATCCCAGTTGGTAACTCATTAATTAATATCCTGTTGTGTGCCGATGATACTGTTATGCTTGCTGAAAATGAGACAAATTTACAAAAGATGATTTTATATCTTCAAGTTTGGTGTATAAGGTGGCGTATGATGATGAACAAGTCAAAAAACAAATTGTTCATTTTTGAAATATGGGACAAATGAAAACTGACTTCCTTTTTCAATTTGGCGGTACAAATCTTGACATAGTTTCTAATATTTGGGTTTAGTTTTGGACCAGTTTTTAAATTTTGAAGCGACTGCTGAAACTCTAGCAAATGCTGCAGGTAGAGCTTTGGGATCAGTTATTTCTAAGATACACATGTTTAAGGATTTTAGATATAACACTTTTACAACTCTATTTCATTCTTGTATTACTCCAATTTTAGATTACTGTTCTACTATTTTGGGCTACCGTTTTCTTCAAAATGTGAGTCAATTCAAAACAGAGCGATTAGATATTTCCTTGGCGTCCACAAATTTGCCCCCATATTTGCTATAAATGGAGATATGGGCTGGGACCCCTGTCTATTGAGGAGTAAATTGAATATCGTAAGACCCTGGAATAGATTAGCAGATATGCCTGATGACAGAATGATTAAGCAAGTTTTTACTTGGGATATCAGTATAAAATATAAAAACTGGGCTAGAGATATGTTTGATTTATTTTCTTAAATTGGTTTGCAGGAAAAAATTGGCAATTTAGAGGCTTGTAGTATCCTGTCATTAAGGATGCATTAAAAACGCTGTATATTAGTAACTGGACATACCAACCGACTGAAAAGCCCGAATTGCGCACATATTTGATGTTTAAGAGTGAATAGGGAATGGAGAAATATTTACAACTTCCCATTTCTAGATCAAAAAGATCACTTTTAGCACAATTGAGTGTTGGTATTTTACCTCTGAAAATTGAAACTGGGCGTTACACAAATGTGCCTAAACAGGAAAGACTACATGATTGTCAAAATGTAGTAGGAGATGAGTTCCATTTTATTTTTGACTGTACACTTTACAATGTTATTATGAATCAATTGTTCTGTAAAGCCAGAAACTTGTGCACTGTATTTCATTCATTTGATGTACAACGTAAATTGAAATTTGTAATGAGTTAGATGCCATCCCAATTGGCATTCCAAGTCTCTCATGCATTTTCAATAAGACGAGAAGCTTCTTATACTTAAATTACATTTCGAGCTATTCATATCTGTTCCTTTATTTACTGTTTTAGTGTCCTGTAAGCCCTTAGGGCTGGGTGTGGCAACCAAGCTGTTTAAGTCCTCACATGACACTTTAATAAATAAATATAATATAACATAACATAACGTAACTGTAATGGTAAAGTGGATGTTCTAACCGTTTGTATAACCCCTAATCCTATGTACTGGTCAGGTAGTAATGTCAAGAAAAGTTCGTGTTTTTCTGAAGTTTGAAAGTTGATTATCGTCCAGGATTGCACCAACCCTTCGATAAAGGGTATTGGCATTGGCAGCCAAGAGGATATCAAAATGGACAGGGGACGGCCATACTGGATTTCACACAAGCGGCAATGGTATGTGCTTTGTTCTGCGATTACTCATAATGAGTATGCTGTTGAGGTCGGGAGACGTTGAGAGTAATCAAGGTCCCAATCCAGGTGGTAAACAACCAAATGAGAGAAGATCAACACGACAAACTACCCTGACTGGTTCCTTTGCCGGAGCAGAAAATGAAAATTTTGAGCTGACGGATATAATGCGTGAATTACGTAATTTGAAAGCTGACTTGGGTAGGAAGATGGACAAGATGTCAGCCGATCTACATGGAAAAATCGACGACCTCGCTAGCGACATACACGACGTACAACAAGAAGTGCAGGAAACTAGAGAAGAGGCCGCTCGGCTTGCTGAAGAGAATAAACATCTAAATGATCAAGTAAAAGAACTCTCAAGTGAGGTTGATGCGTTAAAAGGGCAGATGAAGCGGGACAATTTAATCTTCAAAGGCATTGAGCAGGAAGAGAATGAAACTTGCGACCAATCAAAATCGAAGGTAAAAGAGTTTATATCTGACAAACTTGGTTTGGAAGGAGACAATGTTGAGTTCGACCGGGTACATCGTCTCACCAATGCACGTTCCCGTCCATAACCTATCATCGCTAAATTTTCTCGCTACCAACAAGGAAAACAAGTGTTCGAGGCCGCAAAGAAGCTCAAAGGCACCGATTTCAGAATATCTGAAGATTTTACGTGCAGAGTCAGAGACACTCGAAGACAACTCGGTCGTCATCTTGAAGCCGTGCGGGCGCAAGGAAAACGAGCATTTCTTTTGTTTGACAAGTTAAAAATAAACGGTAGTGCCTACGCCTATGACAGTGTACGCGACGATATTCGCCCCTTGTCAAGAGTGGAACCCAGTGACAGATGAGAATGCGGCCAAGGCCTTGGTAATTATAGTATAACGATTGATCAAACCAATGTGCTACATCTACAGAATGGTGACTCTAGTAATCAAGTTTTGCCTTTAAAACTACATTGTATCTTTTGGAATGTATATGGTCTTGCTTCTAAAATTAATGATTTGGATGTAATGTCTTACTTTGAAAGTTTTGATATTGTTTGTTTGTCAGAGACGTGGATTAGAGATGATTCATGTTACACTATGCATGGGTTTAAATCATTTCAAAAACCAGGTGTTAAGTGGTCAAAATATGGGAGGCATCCTGGTGGAATTAGCATATTTTACAAAGAGTCAATGCCTTTGAGTGTTAAATGCATGCAAAGTAATTCAGATAATATAGTGTGGTTGTTTTTCTATGCCGATTTTACAGAAAAATCCCCTCTTGTTATTTTTGCTGTCGTGTATAATTCTCCTCAAGATGAGGAAAGAATCGCTTATGAAAGCACATTTGACATTCTCGAATAAGAATTTGCAAATTATAGTGGTATGTTTCAAAACTCCCAATTCTATATCTGTGGAGACTCTAATGCACGCACTGCGAACGATGCTGATTACCTTGATAACAGTGTAGCAAAGTTTGTGTGTCATGATGTTACAAGACTATACAATACTAGTATTTTCCTTCCAGTGCGTCAGTCCAAAGATAAATAGTAATTGTAAATAGTGCTGGAAGAACTTTTCTTGAAATTTGTAAAAATACTGAATTAAGAATTGTAAACGGCAGATTATTTATTGAAGCAGGCAGTGGAAATTTTACTTTTGTAAGTGACACTGATTGCAGTGTAATTGATTACCTACTCACAAAGCCATGTAGTTATTCAAATATTTGTGATTTTTATGTCGATAACAGGGTTGAATCAGATCACCAACCGTTAGTTTTCGATCTTAGTCTTTCTCGCCATCGAGAAACCACAAATGCTGCCTCTGTTATTTCTGGTGTTGGTGAGCCAGAGACTTTTGACAAATTTATATGGAATGTCGGTAAAAGTCCAATGTTTTTTGCTTATTGGGAATCGCTACAAGCAAGACGTCGAATTAAAGAGTTTAACTTTTACATTGATAATTTGAATATTGACAGTGCCGCTGATTGTTTGTTATCTATGATAGGATCTGCTGCTGATGTGATGAAAACAACTTTTAATTATGGTGTAAAAATCACAGAGCCCACCGATACTTCATGGTATGATGGTGAATGCAGAAGGTTTAAACGCATTGTAAATTCAAAAGTTAACAATTTCAGAAATGATCGTTCCATTGTCAATTTGAATGAGTTGAAAAAACTCAAAAGAGATTATAAAAAATTGGTGGTTCAAAAAAAGAATGATTTTAAGCAGAGTAATTTAGAAAAGTTACTGTCAGCATCTAAGCAAAACGATTGTAAGCAATTTTGATCACTTGTAAAATGTAAATCGGTTCATGTTCCTGGAACTATTCAAAGTGATGTATGGTTTAATTATTTTTCTAAGCTGTTAAATACTCCTGGTACTGTTGGTGATAATTATATGCAGTTTTATGAAGAGATTAAGGATTTTGTCGACAATATTGAAAATGACGAATTGAATATTAACAATTTAGATGTTTTGAATTCACCTATTGAGATTGATGAGGTAGTTGAATCAATGAATAAGTTAAAAAGTGGTAAGGCACCTGGTTTAGATGGTGTAACCCCTGGTATCTTCAAAGAATGTCCATTGCTTGTAAGGGAATTGTTTTGTAAACTTTTGAACTCTGTTCTTGACTCGGGTAATTTTCCTGCTGCTTGGGCAGAAGGCTTTATCTCTCCAATTTACAAGAAAGGAGATCGTAATTGTGTAACTAATTACAGAGGTATAACACTGCTACCTATAATGGGTAAATTGTTTTGCAGTATTTTAGAATGTAGACTTCAAAAGTGGCTTAAAGATAACCATCCAATTGTTGATGAGCAGGTAGGATTTCGGAAATCATATTGTACATCTTACAACATATTTATTCTACATACTATTGTAAATAACTATCTAGCTCATAAAAAAGGTAGAGTTCATATCGCTTTCATTGATTGTGAGAAAGCCTTTGATCGAATTGATCATTATAGTATGTTTTATAAACTTTTGAAATGCGGAGTAAGATGTAAATTTTATGATGTTCTTCACTCAATGTATAGAAATGTCAAAGCCTGTGTGAGAACTCCAAAGGGAATTACAGAGTTGTTTGACTGTAGTTTCGGTGTACAACAAGGCTCAGTTTTATCATCTATTTTGTTTACAATTTTTGTTAACGATATTGGCCAATCCCTGAGCAGCACTCATCGATTTTCTGGTGTTGATGTTGGGATTCTAAAAATCATATATTTACTATTTGCATATGATCTTACCCTTATGAGTTCCTCTAGAATAGGTTTGCAACGTTTACTTAACCAGCTCTCTGAATATTGTCGTAAATTGAAACTCTCTGTGAACACTGGTAAAACCAAAATTATTGTTTTCAGAAGGGGTGGTGGTTTAAAATCTTATGAAAAGTGGTTCTATAATGGCAAGAGAGTGTCTGTTACATCTTATCAAAACTATCTCGGTGTTGTACTTTCATGGACGGGCCTTTGGTTTCAAGCCCAAAAAGCTTTAAGTGAACAAGCTAGTAGGGCCTTATTTTCTCTAAATAGTTCCATCTATAAGTTTGGAACCTTACCAATTGATATTGCCCTCAAAATATTTGACGCAAAAATACTTCCAATACTACATTATGAAGCTGAAATCTGGGGTTTCAATCCAGCCAAAGATGTAGAAAAGGTACATAGTAAAATGCTCAATATTAAAACTGTACAACAATACATCAACTAGCGCAATGAGGGGTGAATTAGGCCGGGTTTCTATGAGAGTATTCAGATATCGTAAAATTATTAAATATTGGCTCAGACTTTTAAAAATAGACAAAAATAGACTACTTTACAAATGCTATGAATTTCAAATATCAAAAATCCATGTATCTCATTACGATTTTTGGGCAAGGAATGTAAAGTGTTTGCTTCAAAATTATGGTTTTGCTAAAGTCTGGGAACAACAAGGTGTGGGAAACGAAGCTGTCTTTCTTCAAATTTTTAAGCAGAGATGTATTGACATCGATATTCAGCAACGGTCAGAATCTTTGAGTAATTCTGGAAGATTGTATACTTATTCAACCTTTAAAAAGGAATTACATGTAGAACCTTACTTATTGTACGTAGATAAACCAGTGTTTAGGCTTGCTCTGTGCAAACTTAGATTGTCAGCTCATACTTTGAAAATTGAAACAGGGCGTTGGAGCAAAACTCCATGGTGTAACAGACTGTGTGAGTTATGTCATCTGAACCAAGTCGAAGACGAATTTCACTTTTTGCTTATTTGCCCAAAATACGAAGATTTAAGAATCCAATTTATTCCACTGTACTATTTCAACCCACCTGTTATGTACAAGTTTAGTACTTTGCTATCATCTGAAAATGTAAAGACTCTGAGGAAACTTAGCAGATACATTTTTTATGCTATGCAACGTAGAGACATGATTTTAGGTAATAGGCAGACTGAAGCACTCTAGCGACGTATCAAATTATTGTTATATTTTGCTGTACTTTTTTGGCCGGTGGCCAACAGTACTGAAATAAAGAAGAATTGAAAATAACGTAACTGTAATGGTAAAGTGGATGTTCTAACCGTTTGTATAACCCCTAATCCTATGTACTGGTCAGGTAGTAATGTTACACATCCTGTTGCCAATAAATAACTTCTGCAGTTACACTACGACAAAGTGTCGTTTGAGACCCCGTGGCAAGCTGTCAATGAGCTGAGCATAATTTACAGAACAATGTACTGACTTCTGTCATGCGCTGTATTTGTTTGTGCAGTGGAGGTACCATAATGCTGGCTCTGTCGCTAAGACAAGTGTCTGGGAAATCCCCATGAAGTAATCGTTTTTCGACCGGTGGCGCAACCGCAATGGCCAATACTTATCTCGACCAGTTGCTCAGTAGTTAGGAAGAGTTTACAATTTCAGAGATACCCATCTTCCAGCATACACACGCCCCGATATGGAGGCGTGAGGGAAGCCCACAATACTGCTGTATCTCGTGAAATTGCGCGAGTATCAGTGACGCCAAATCAATAGAAAGTGTGGCTCGCTGTACAATAGTACCGTAGGACATTGCTCACCACAAGAAATCTGGGTATTTGCGGTTTCTTGCGTGGAAAAAATCACAATGACAGTGAAAGAGCGAATAATAAAGAGCGACTAGGAAGTTCGGATTTCTCACTGCACCATCTCTGTCGGTTTCAGAAGCACTAAACTTGATCGTTATAACTTTTGCTAACATCCTATATACCTCGTGGCTTATAATGCAGGCTCACCATGCAATTTAATTTCATAGTTAAAAATGATTTCAATTTTTTTTTTTCGAAAATGCTGCCGGCTAAAGGTATGGGAGATACCTTCTAACCTAAGAGCCAACCTTTGACTTTTCAGGTGTATTAGTGATATGGCAGAGAGGTAAAGTAAACTTATGAATATCAATAGACGTATTCAGTAGTGACTCTTGACTCTGAGAGTCACATCTGGCCAACTTTAAGTCTTTGATCTGTGTGGAGGAAAAGCTGCAACGGGTGTAACTGAATTGAAGTTGAAGTCAAACTACTGCACCATTATAACATTTCTGTTTAGGAATTTAAAATAAGGCCTTAGTTGAGTTTTCTAGTGTGCTAAAATGTGTTTTCTGATGAAATTTCAATTATTGACATAGTATGTCTTCAATCGCGTCGGGTGGTTTATAGCTGAGGTTTTTGCTGAGTAACGTTTTGCAGTCGACGCCTTTGTCAAGTACACTGATGAACGCACCATGAGTTACACAAGACTCACCGGCCGATCTACTAGACTAAGGTGACTACATACAAATAGGTCCACGCAGAGTGTGTCAGGCGATGTTTCACTCAGCAGGAAAAAGGAAATACCAAACATGAGACAAGGAGAAACCGTTTAAGCAATCATCAATTGCGTAAAATATAAGGTATGTTCACAACCTGCTTTGCATAATAATTCGTCTCAAACTTTGAAGGGAGAAGTGCTACCTGATTTCTATCAAAGGGGCAAAATGTTTAATCTTACGATATCAGCAAAGAAACTACTGAAGCACTGTTTCCGGGATCAGTATGACAGTAGGCACTAAAAAGTGTAACTGTCCTAGTACAGGCTTTGTCAAACAATTCTAAGGGAGTGACCAACTTGCTTGTCATGCATTTGATTCTTCGCATTTAAATTGATACCACTTATATCTATTAAACAAAGGAACAAATGAACGAATGACGATTTATTATATAAGTTTATGATTGTTAGAGTTTTGGATGTAATCTTCGTCTCTGGAAAAGAATTAAAAGGAATGGCAGTAGACTGAGTTTATTCAGTGAAAAAAATATGTTTGACTATTTTGTGATGACTCAGCAACATGTTGCCTGAACACTGCGCCAATCATAAGAAACAAAATAAAACAAAAGAATCTACTGTCACACTTCATTCATCGCCTACTATTGAAAGTTATTGGATATTGGAAAGATATGATAAAAATCGGTCGCATGCAAGACTATCTTTATCGGAAAGCAGATCCCCATTGTTGTTGTTTATGGGCAACAGCCTAGTCATTAAACAAGTGTATACGTACAATGTATGAATTACTAAACCAAGACAAAACACCTGTAAGAATAAGTAAGCACCTACCTGCAGACATGCTAGATTGAGCGGCACAAAGCAAAAACACAGCTAGACTGACAACATCAACGACGGCCATCCTTCTCCATATGTGTACATCAGTTACACACTGATGAATGAAAAGCATGAACGAGTAATTAGCTCGAGGCCTACAGACTTCACGAACCTTGAAACCGGACAACCGAGGTGACAAAATTGACAGCGATGATATAAAAGAGGCGTTTATAAGCGAAACGACCATGCGTAACTTTCTCTGGTAAATTTACCCTGTCGTCATTTTTTTTATTTTTAGAGTATGCAAAGTAATCATCGCTGACCGTGCTTTGATGGAATTTTGAAGGAGGGTCTTGAGAGAACAACAGACTGATGCTAAGACTAACTGACTGACAAAATGACTGATTGATTTCTCCATTCCATGCTGTCTTTCTCATTTTCTGGTATTCATCACTCCCATGTTTAAAAAAACTCTATTTCCGTCTTGGTCTGGAAACCAACTCTGTCTGGGATACGTATTATTTCACCTGAGGCAGTGCTATAATGAGAAGTTCCTCATTGTGCGCATGCTGCATTCGTGAAGAAACTATCCTGCACCTTTCATGAACTGCTGGGTCACGGTGCTGCTTGGACCGACAGAGACGTGTAAAAGCCCCTTATGTTACAGCACACAATATCGTTCTGAGAAGCGTGCCTTCGAATTTGCCTCTAGATTGACGAAATGAAAGACCAATCGAAAGGCCCGCATAGATGTTGAAAGTATAGTCCGCTATTGGTGTACATTGTAGAGTTAAAGTAGTTTAGTCGAAAACGTGATGGCCTGGTTCGTTTGGTCTTTGCCAATAAATCGCTCTTTTTCAAGCGACGCCCAGTGAACTTATCAAAGCCAGTGATATCGCAGCATAGTTTACATGAGTGTTTTATTCTTTTAGGTCTTTCAGAAGCAGCACCACTCACATACTCTATAAGTCAGCTGTGTAAACGGAGCACAGCCCCTGAGAAACAGACAATTCAAGATTACTTCTAAAGTCTACGGACTCGGAGGTGCCACTGTATTAGAGTCTGAAAAGTTGCCAGTAGCCATGGAAACAGGGATCAGTAAAACCAACCCCTAAATAGGCCTACATGTAATGAAAATGCACTTATAGAAGGTCTATTCCCTCAAGTCGCAGAACGTTATTGACAGAGACTGTAGGGAACAAATGTCATTTCCTGACTACCACTCGATCAACGTCAATTATGTCACTTCCAATCGTACAAGGTTGTGTCGCTTCAAAAGTTAATACTTTCTAGTTCAACATACGTTGAAGCGAAGCAAAACGCAAGCATGTTGCTTGTTTTCAAGGACATCACAAAAGTCCTAGCTTCTTCAACAATGGTTTAAGTGACACAGAACCACGTTATTCTGAAATATTTCTTGACAACATATTTAACAGGTCACATCACAAGGTCAGAGCACAGGGGCTTGTGAATGGTCTATTAAAATATAAGAAAGAATAAAGAATACTGATATTAACACTAGTTTTGTTTACGAGCCTTCTTCCCCTTGTTCTCTTATACTGCCCTATGTTTCCTCGTTCTGTGCATGAAGTCATGACAGTTCAGTGACCATTCGACACGCTGTACTATACCCTGAAAGCCTCAGGATTGGAGTCAACCGAATCCTGTACAAAAAAGTTCACCAAGGTTAGGCGTACTACATGCTGCATACATAATTACCAATACACCGTCATGACTCACATGCACAGAGCAAGGAAATATAGCGCCGAAAGGAGGGAACAACTAAAAGGCTCGTACACAAAACTAGGTTTAATAGTAGTATTCTTAATACTTTCTTTTATTTTGATGAGCCATTCACGAGTTCCTGTGGTCAGCGTTAAGTTGCACGCTTTATATGATCTATGAATAACCAATATCGAATCTTACAGTACTCACTTATCTATCAAGAGACGGGTGAACAAAACCACTCGCCTACATTCCACCTCTGTCAGGGTTACGTGTGTACCAATGGCGCGTGGGTAACTACACTTTTAAAAGAAAATCCACAGCTACTTAAAATGCATTAGTAAGAAGTCGTGAATTACCGATTCAAGTTGTGTTTGCTAAAACGCCACTCAATATCAGAAATATGTAAATATATCTTACAACATTTCAGAATATAGGACAGTCGGGTGAATTAATGGTTATTAGTTCTGTTGGGTACTCTCATTTCGGAAAGTCCCTTTGATTCTCTGCATTTTGTAACAATACTTTGTTGTATGACATCATTTGACTAATGCGCAGTCTCATGTATAGGCGTACCTATCCTTTTTCGTCGTGAAACTCTCTAAACGTGCAGGGACAGCAAATGGCCAAGAACATTTCATACATACGTTACCATCTCTCCCCTAATGGCTTACCGAGCAGCAGCTAAATGACACTCCAGCAATATGAATTACGCGGTATTTCAGGCGGTCACAAAACGTTCTCTCGCAATGGTCGTACTTCGGCGAACGTTGCGTATAGGACGATGCGTTTACTTATGAAAGCCAAATCTTTTGTTGCTCAGTTGAACCTCAGACGTCTTCAACACTTGTTCTAGGTTACATATACAACATATGGAATCCATTACAACTTGAACTCCGAACGCGGATACGACACTTCATGAAAAACGACTTTGCAAAATTGAGATGCGTGGACGCGGGTGATCCTCTTGGAAGCCACGAATCAGATAGAGACAGCCTGAGCCTGAGGCAAACAGTTGGCTTTACAGTGGTCTCAAAAAGCTGCAAATTTAGCATTATTTTTCCAATGTAAAATATTCCTATTTTCCCTGTAATATTTTGAATCATCCCCATTCAGCCAAATTACTTGCATTGACATCCGTTTTTCCTTCTATTGCGACGGGTTGTGTTGTGATTGGTTTTCTGAAATGGGCAGGGAAAAACCATGCGACCCTGAAGCAGACAGAATTTACTGAAAAGTAAACAGTTCAGTGTAACAGTTCAGTGTAAGCCGTCCATTTGCGAGCAGGTAAACCATACAGTATCTCTCCAATGCAGCATGTCAACAATTAATCCATTCGACTGTCATCGCTAAACTGGACTATGGCAACGCTTTGCTATACAGCTTACCTACAGCTCAACTTGATTTGTTGCAGAGAGCCCAAAATTGTACTGCTCGTCTCATTATACCCGCACAAGGAAGTCTGATCACATTACACCTGTACTACAAAACTTGCATTGGCTTCCAGTCACCTATACATAATCCAATTTAAAATTCTGCTGATCACTTGTGAAGCACTGCATGGATTGACTCCCGCCTACATTACAGATTTAATAAAACAAAGCGACACCAATAGAATTCTCCGTTCCAGCAACAAACAACAACTCAGTACTATACCTAAGACGAGATTGAAATCATATGGTGATCGTTCATAATCATATTCAGCGCCTCCACTGTGGAACAATCTTTCAAACGACATTCGAACAGCTCACAACATCGATACCTTCAAATCAATCCAGATTGAAAACCTATCTATTTCAACGGGCTTTTCTCTGAACTGCGAGCGTCGCTGGGCATCTTCTGATGGATATCAGGTGCTATTATAAACTAGTAAAAGGAAACTTGAAGTTGGTATTTACTAAACATTTTCTCACAGGATGGGGGATATTTGAGGCATGTAATGTCATATTAAAAGTAGTTTGACGTTGAAAAAACACTTGCTGAGCTTGAAATTTGTGTCCGGTAATGGCAATCACTGGAAAGGCTGCAGATAAGTTAAAATTTGATTCATCGACTCGTTTTTCGTCAGTCAGCAAGCCAGAACTAACTAAATCATGCCATACATCACGACTTCCACAATCATCCCTTTTACACTCAACAGAAATATCCTTAGTGATTGGCATCAGTTTGTATAAGCTTAGTGCGCTCTGACGAAGAAAAGCGATAATGTGACTAAAATGTGCCCTGTAAAAGTAAAATTTAACATTCTACATATCTGTTGAAATGTCGAGGTCGCTAAATAGAGAGAGTGCGCTTCTAAAAGCCATCGATGCCTGCTTTAATTTCAGTGCATTGCATTATTTCCTCTCTACTATCTGGTCGACGCCATTAAATCCTTCTGATGTCAGAAAGCCAAGGTTTAAGACCGTTTATCACATGAACTGGCCCGTATCTTAACCTGTGTGACGTACACCAGCACAGATAAGAGATCCATATTACCCCTGTTGTACGCCATCAACCGGCACTTTTTTCCTGCTTGGCACCATTCATACCTGCACGCTGCGACGGACACAGACCGATTTGTCGTGATCGATGCCGTGTTCTCATGATATTTTTACAAAAAGGTGCCCGGATAAATCCAGACATGGAAACATATATAAGGTATATCCAACGAAAGTTCGAGCTATTCCCGAGAATCGAATTGGAATACCGTCGATGGTAGAGTTGACTTTTCAGATCCTCAGATTCAGATCCTCAGATCCTCAGATTCAGATCTTCAGATCTCAGACCTCAGATCCTATAACTTCAGACGCAGATTCATAATTAAAATTTCACAATTTTCAAAGTTTGATGTAATATACTGATAAATAAAATATAATTTAGATTTGAAAAGGCTTTAGAAATTATTTTATTTCTATCTTGAATCTTGAACTTAAAATCTTCGATCTCAGAATCAGAACATCATCTGTCGAAGACAGGGTGCGCAATGATTCCACTTGTTATGTCATCAAGTGAACGTTCCCTCATAGAGATAAACACTCCCGCGCGCGATCGAACGATCAAGACCGCGACGATCATGTAAATGCTGGCTATCGACAGTTCGTATTTTACCATCGTTCGTAATATTTATGGTGAGGGAATATAACTAATCCATGTTGGTGGCCAGTGACCCCGGGCTAAATCAGAATTCAGGAGTCGGAAGAAGCAAGTTAGCTAATCTGTAATTGTAGACCCGTGTTCGTTGAAACTTGTTGAGCGAAAACGTTTATGTAGACTTTTTTTGTTTTCATAGCTGCCTTGCACATGTCATATTCAAATTATTATTTCAAATATTGCAATCATATTGTTAATACGGGTATTGTAAAAGGCTTGTAAATTAGAATCTGCATCTGAAGTTACAGGATCTGAAGTCTGAGATCTGAGGATCTGAATCTGAGGATCTGAGGATCTGAATCTGAGGATCTGAATAGTCAACTCTACCTACCGTCGATCGTGTTTTTTTATGGCTCAGTAACGTTGCGGCTAGGCTCAAGTCGAGTCGTAAGGCAAGGCTCAATGTGGACGTCGTACCTGGCAATCCCGGCCCGTTTGGCTATAAACTTGACATCTACACCACAACGTAAGTTCAACTGAATAAACGAGTACCACATAATCTTCGGGAAAGCAACATAGGAGGCAAAAGCATAACGTCATTCGACTAACAACGACAAAATGTCCTTCATCAAACAAAAAGTTCTGTAAATTCTCGCTCAGAATCAAACCTGCAGCGAAGGCTGTAGCGAAGACATAAGCTGTTGAGCTGTAGTCTTAACTCTGCAGTGCAGTGCAGCGCTGTGGAATCCAATGTATTTCGAAAGTTGACTCACGTAACAGAGTTTCCGGCAAATAACAAATTAAGGATGTATCTACGGGCAAGATATGTGTCACTGCAAACATCAAAGTCCGTTAGACGAAAACATTGACGACCGAGATCGGGATCCGAGTTGAGACCGGCGGAGGCCGGTCACGGCAGCATTTTGGTCACAAACATGCAATGTGGCCTACTATGTGTGTCATCGAACGGAATCTTTCGCGCTCGCCAAGGTTGAAAACTTGTGTGATATTTTAAAAAGCCATGGCATCTGTAAGAATGAGAATTACAGTTTCGATCGTGTCGTTGCATTTTACTTCATAAATCTATTTGTAAATATTCTAAAGAACTATGGCTATCCGTTGCTAGCATGGTGAAAGCTATGTCCGCCAATGGCCGACTTGCCTTAGCATCGACAGCGCGAGACAATGATTGACACGTTCAAGTGACCGAATCCGTATGTCTAATTGGTAGAGATACCGTTTGATGTATTAAAATTTCAGCTTAATGGGATTAATGAATGAAAGCATCTCCTGGGTGACGGGCCGCTTTATACATTCAACGAAAGTAATCCGTGTAAATAAAACACAAATCGCGACGAAATTCATGAAATTTGTTACAATTATTTTGATCCATCTTCGTCAAATGAAAAAGAAGAAAGCTGTTCATGCTGTAAATATATATAATCCCATGGATTTTTCTCTGTTTGACGTCATCGTATACGAGTGTTTTACTCGCGGACCCGTACAACTTCGAGCTGAAGGCGAGAAGTTGCGCGGCTCCGCGAAAAACACTCGTATACGATGACGTCAAACAGAGAAAAATTCCATGGGATTATATATATTTACAGCCTCATGTATCAGTTGACACTCCTGATGGATGGGGCTGGGGGCTTGTAGACGTAAGAATATAGGTAATATTACTCGTGTACGACGCGAGAAAATGTCAAGATTTCGGTATTTTATTTGCAGAAGACTATTTTCGAAAAAAAGCCAGTCTGATGCTTTAATGAGTGCATCTTCAAAAATATTAGATGTGAAATCGTCTCGGTAACACGAAGCTTGTCAATAATTTCAGAATCATAAACGGTCATCTTTTAATCAATGTAATCATATGAAATTTTCTTAAAATCTCGTAAACAGTTGCCTTTCCAAAAAGAAAGGAAATAAAAGGAGAATGTGCAAAATACTATTCCAATATTAAATCGATTGCTCAAAATAGTAACGATACAACAATTGTAACGATTTTTATGACGGTTCATACATGAAACGGGAGTCAAAGTAATTTACATAGAATTGGAGTCAAAGTTATTTCTGCAGGCAAGACCACACGGCACTTGGAATGGTTACTTTGTTGGTTTACATCAAAGGATGCCATAATCACTTCAACTGACGGACCACAGCAAACATGTCATACCTGTATTGGTTGCTGGGGACCTAATTACATAGTATAAAAATGAAATCCGCCTCCTTGATGAATTATCTAAACGATATAATTTTCTCGATTGTTCTGAAAGTAATAAGCGGTTGCTCGCCCAGAGTCCTTGACGGACAATCAGACAAATTAATCCATTGATTGGATAAGTGATTATGTACAAATAAATACAACTGCAGAAGGAAAAACAATCATAGAATTCTATTTTGTAACTATTGGCCGAAGTCTTGAATAATTAGTCAGTGTTTACATTGGTTATACGATTATGTCAGAATCAATACAACTCCAGAAGAAAAAATGCATAGAATTCTGTTTTGTTACTATTGGTTGAATTCTTGAATAATTGATATCAGTGTTTACATATGAATAACTGCGATAGCAATAATTAAAGTCCATTTCAAAAATATACAGATTATCGACTCGTTCAATAAAAAAACACATTAATGAAATATGGTCTAGAAATAACACTAGGTATTCTTTGCTAGATCTTATTGAGAGTTCGTCAGGAGTTTTCGTCAGCAACTACTGTTCGTACAGTCCTATGATATTCACGGATTTCTTCACTAAAACGGTGGATGGTGTACGTACCTCACAGCATTGGTCTTCATTGTGTGGTGTGTTGGTATCCTAAATGTCCCGTGCGGTTGGTGATATCGAACTCCGTTTCCACACGAAAGCATAACGACCAGTCTACAGTTCCTACACTATTACAGTAAAGCTCAGTTCAAATTATACAGTTTGCTAAACACATTTTCGATATAGGATGATTCTTTGTGTCATATTCAGTTATTATTTTCGTTATTGTGGCAGATTACCGGTCCTGCTTCTTTGTGGCCTTGCTCAGGCCGCCCGGATTCCTCCACCATGTCAAGACTACACGAAAATGGTTTTGATATGATTTTCTTCTGATTTCTTCTAATCTCGCTTCAGCTCGTCTCGAGGACATTCAGATTGGCTTTGCGTTGAGATATCACTGGTACTTTCTTTGATTATTGCTCGCAAAGACGCCCAAGTCTGCAACTTCATAGACGTTATTTCTTTGCAGATAAGCTTTCGTTCCAATTAACTTCTATTGTTGTGTGCGACTCAATATACCATGTAATTGACACTAGTATGACGTTTTCATTAATAACATCGCATTTGATGTCTCGTATTCAACGAACGCTAATATATAGTAAGCTTATTATAAAATACCTTTAAAGTCTTATAGGAGTGACTTGGCGCCGTAAAATGTTATTTGTAACTAGTCTAAATGGTTATGGAATGGAAGTTGTCAAATGGAGAACGTTTGGGAGGTTTAACGCTCGTAAGTTATGCTTTCTCCGCAAATGGTTGAAGGAGCTGTACTTTATGGCTGTTGGGTAGCTTTTTCTGTCTGCATGCAGTATTAAAGGAGAAAGTTGCATATTATTTTCACTGCTCCGCAAACAAGCACTATGTACTCATTACGGCAAAAATTACATTCCCTGTAATAATATACCAGTGTACAACACTTTTCCCCCATTCTCAGAACTTGACTCATCTCCAAGTCCCACACATCATCTACGTTGCCTAGTTTGGTCACTTATTCCTGCTACTCCTCGATGTCTAACCTCTGTGGAGGCATCCTATGAGAGTTGCTATGGACTCTGTTGCAGCTCAGATTAGCTCAAATTAACATTCATTGGTTCGGTGAAGAATCCCTGGAAAATTCAAATTGACTGTCATTAATTGTTTCTGGTAACAGTTTGAGAACAAATTTTCTTACTTCGAAAAGAACATGAATAGGTTGACATGAATGAAATACAATATGGAATACTGACCTTTTCCAGGCTTTTTAGAGTGCTCAAACGTTGTCGTAGGTCACTGGCACTTGGTCTGCTGTCGGCGTTGCTGTTCCAGCAGTCTTTCATGACTTCATACCTGTAAGTTTGCAAAGACATTGGATAAGGACTAACTGCTTTTGTGAGGGAAAATAGATACTTTGAGTGTTACGTCAGAAAAAAAAACAGTGAAGTCAGCGATTTTCTTTAAAATAAAATTTATTAAAAGAATAAAACTAATCTTTAAGTCAAGGGATAAAGTATGAACTGTAAAAGTTTACAGGCTAATTATCTCAGCTTGGACGGCACAAACCTCCAGAGTTGAGTCCGAGTTGGCTTTCAGGCTTGAGGTTGATCCGTGCAAAGTCCACAGAATAAATCCAGCGTGAGAGTGAAGATCTTGAAAAGTCTTGAAATTATCACTGCTGAAGTGTTCCCAAAGTCAGACTGAAAATCTGTACCGTCCAAGTATTTATACGTAAATGATTATATAATATCACAACGATCTAGAATTTTATTGATATGCTAATTGCTGTTCTAAAAATATCTTCAGTTGTAGTAAACATGAATTTCCAGAAAATTCTGAACACAACTAATTGAATGCAAGATCATGGAGGAGAATGACCTTAAATGACCTTCAGAATGTTCTTGACTAATGAAACTCAGGTCAGAAGTAGGGGAAAATGACCTACATAACACACCCCTCTTTGAAAAATCTCCTTTATACACAAGTAATATTAAAAGTGTCAACAATAATAAGCTCTAAATACGAGAGAGACAGTCTGCAATCAAATTGTCCTTCCCCTTGATATGTCTAATGTCAAGGTTAAACTCCTGTAACATTAACCTACATCTTAACAATCTCTGACTTTAAGCATTTTATTTTCTGCGGAAATACAAAAGGGTTGTCATCAATATAAACCACTATTGGCTGATTTCAAAAAGTAACATAAACTTCAAAATGCTCTAAAGTTAATTTCAAAGATAAACACTCTTTTTTAATTATATAGGAGTTTTTATGAGATTTGATTTATTTGCGTGAAAAGTAGCAAGAAGGATGATCTATCCCATGACTATCCTCTTGCAATACAACAGCACCAGCAGCCACATCACTATCATCTAAAGGTAATTTGAGTGGCAAACTGAAATCTTGTGTGGACAAGACTGGAGCACTTTGAAGTATGGCTTTAAGTGTATAAAATGCCTGTTGGCATTGTTCTGACTAAACAAACTTTACTTTCTTAAAGTAAGTTAGTCAAAGGCTCAGTAATGGTGAAGAAATTCGGACAGAATTTCCTGTAGTAACTAGCCATACCGAGAAAGTGCATCAGTTGTCTCTTGCAGTCTGGTTTTGGAAAACTTAAAATGGCACCGACTTTGGCATCAACAGGTTTTACATCACCCTGCCCTAAAGTATGTCCAAGGTAAGTCACCCTCGCCGAACTAAACTCAGATTTGGCGAGGTTGACAGTCAACATTGCTTTGTTCAGTGTCTCAAAAACTTCCACATGAGTTTGATGTGTCCCAATGTGTACAGGACAACAACGTCGACGTAAGCTTTACATCCTTTTAATCCAGGTATGATGTCGTTACCCATCTGTGTGAATGTTGCAGGCAAGTTCTTCATGCCAAATGGCATTAACTTGTACTTGAATAATCCGTCAGGTGTAACAAACGCGGATATTTCAGTGGCACGATCTATGAGAAGGACTTGCCAGAATCCCTTGAGTAGATTAAATTTTGTGACATACTTGTTTTTTTCCACTCGATCAATGCAGTCATCAATCCTCGGGATTGTGAAAGTGTCTGTCTTTGTGAGAGGTTTCACTTTTTGTAGTCAGAATACATAAGTACCTTCCATCGGGTTTTAGCACAAGTATGCATGGTAAACTCCAGTTACTGTTACCAGGTTCAATAAAGTCATTGTCGGGCAGATATTTGAGTTCTTCCTTGAGGTATTTCGCTTTTGTTGGATTCAGTCTGTGGAGATGTTCTTTCACAGGCTTACTGTCGCCGAAATCAACATCATGATGAATGATGTTCATCTTCGTTGGAACATCTCGGACCAAGTATTTGTATTCCTGGACCATTTCCTTCATCTGTCGTTGTTGTGGAGTCTGGAGATATGCCAACTTAGAGTGAAGATTCTCCAGGATTTCTGAATTCAGGAGTTTGACCGATCCCAGCTGTGAATTTAAAGTATTTTCACTCAAGGCAGTTTCACTATTACTACCTATATAATTGTTTGAACTGACTACACTGATAGGTTGTGTTACATTAGGATTATTCCTATCTAAATATTGCTTAAGGATATTTATGTGGCATAACTGTTATTGCTTACACCTGGCAGGAGTTATTAAGATGTAATTTAGATCGCTTAAATTCTTATTAATACGATAGGGACCAAAGTAATGGGCATGGAGTGGTTTGCCAGGAACCTAAAGAAGAACAGACACCTTTTGAACTGGTTTGAACTTCCGTTTTTAGGTGTTTTTATCGTATTTTACTTTTATTAACTGTTGAGATGACCCAAGATTTCCCCTGGCTAATTCACAAGCCTTTAAAAATCTGGAACGAAATTTTGATACATATTGCAAAGATTCAGACAATCATCGTTGTCTGATAGAAATTTATCTTTAAGGGCTTGAGTTGGCCACGGAATGTAAGTCCAAAAACAAGTTCAAATGGGCTAGAAACAAGAGACTCTCGAATTGACTCTCTAACAGCAAAGAGCAGAAAATGAATTCCTTCGTCCCACCATTTGTCTGTGTCAAAACAGTAGGCCCAGATCATATTTTTCAAAGTTTGATGAAATCGCTCGAGAACACCCTGACTTTCTGGATGGTAGGCGAACGATGTAGACCGTTTAAATTCTAGCTGATCCATGACTTATTGAAAAATTTCGGACACAAAGTTGGAGCCTTCATCGAACTTGACACATTGAGAGAGGCCAAATAAAGTTTTAAAAGTTGAATAATGCTTTCACTATAGTCTTTGCCTTATATTTCTCAGTGGTATGGCTTCTGGGAACCATGTAGATGTACACATTATTGTCAATATGAACTAATTTCCTGATCTAGTTTTCGGTAGGGGCCCAACAAAGTCTATAAGTATCCTACTAAATGGATTTTGAAATGCAGGATTTGGCTGTAAAGGGCCTTTAGAACAGTCTGATTTGGTTTTTACACCACTTTACACGTGTGACAAGTTTTACAGAAATGTGCAATATCCTGCGTGAGGCTAGGCCAATTAAAATGACTGAGATTTTTATGATAGGGCTTCCTGACTCCTAAATGACCAGCCATGCTTGACCTTGGTCAGAAGAATGTTTACTGGAGGTTCAAATCCACTAGGGATAAAGGAATGATCCGCATTCAACATTTGACTGAGAAAGGTGCCATTTAAGTCATCGTCTGTGACGTCTTTTTTGAGAATATTTTGATTCTGAGAAGTTTCCTTTGACATGGCTCGAGTAACAGCTTATGCAGGATACAAATCACATGTGGATTTCTAATGACCTTGTCCCCAGCAAGGTCGTTTCCAAGGAGAAGGTGAATCCATTCAAAAGGCAAAGAAAGGCATAATACCTCAAGTCACAGGTCAAGAAGGCAAATGAATATTATGGAAAGGAACAAGAATATAGTTCACCACAATTTATCTCTTAATAAGAACTTTAAAACCTGAAAATGACTTTTCAGAAAGCGGCAGGGTATCTGCAAACAAAAGAGGCTGGGAAGCCCCAGTATCTCTACAATTTTGACTGGGGTGGTGGAAGACAAACCACTCGATATTGATACTTAACCATCATGAATCAATGGTCCAAAAATACCCATAATGCTATCTTGAGAAAAATTGACCTTGACCTAATTGAGTGGGGATAAAAGGGGTTTTACCTCGGAAAATGTCTTGCACACATTATTAGACTCCAATAGAGATGATGAAGAAATAAAGCTAATCAACTTTGCCACTTAACTTTGACCATTTAACCCCCACTAGCTGTAACACGTGAAATTTTTGACCTCAAAATATCTTCCCATTCTTTTCTGATATATGGACTTTTACTGCATTAGGAACCATTCCTTAGTGAAACATTTGACTAGTATTTTAATTTTTGATTTCCTGCCAAACACTTGTTAATATTACAAAGGAAACAGGACATACAATGTCACAGTTAACAAAATTCACTCTATGCATTACATTTGACTACTCTGCGCAGTTTATGTGAAGATTTCAGTGCAGATACGCATAGTATCCACAGTTTCACATGGGGCTGCAATTTAATGTTTAGGCATACATTTAATCGAGCAGTGTACTGGTCATCTTGTTCAAAATTGCACATACAGTCCCAGGGTAGGAAATAATAAGTGTATACACACACCTAAATCAGTACATTTTCACAAACTTATTTTAGTTTGAAAGTAAAATAAAAAATGCTAAAGATGCAGCCAGTGGGGCTTTCAATGGTCGTCTTTCCTACAATAATGACAAGAAAGGGTACCAAATTGTTTGCCAGAAGGGTATTGAGACTTTGGATCTGATGGCGTAGGAGTGTTACTTGAAATCTGTGAACCGTTGTCACTTGATTTTCTTTTCTTCTTTAAGAAATTCTTTGATAAAAAGGAGGAGTTAAAGTTCCCTGCACTGTTTCGGTATGGAAAGGACTGGGAAGGTTTGCTGACAAACGTAGTTTTATGAATCAATGAATAATCATCGGCCAGTCATGCGGCTACCTCTGACGTATCTGCCTTTTGTTCATTGGTAAATCTCTTGATGTCATTGCGAATGCACTTTTGAAGAAATTCCTCAATCAAAATGAGCTGCCATAACTTTGCATGATCTTGACAAACTTTCATTGAAGAACACCAACCGTCAAACAGTTGTTCCTTTATCTGAGCAAATACAACATAAGTTTGATCTTTCACTTCCTCAGAATATCTAAATTTCTGATGATAAGCTTCAAGCATCATCTCATATCCCTTAATTCCTTCGCGGAATTATAATCGAAAGCCTGTTCTACTGACAACTGAATATAAATTTCTCTGGCTCTACCCTCCAAAGCACTCAACAAAACCATACACCAGAACTTCCTAGGCCAATCCAGACCCTGTGAATTTTTTCAAAATGGAGGAAATATTTGTCAACATCCTTTTCTTGGAAGGGGGAACTAACCTATGATGTTTAGTGATGTCAAATTTGTCTGAAATGGAGACTTTTCGTGTATGTCCAAGCTCTCAATGTTTCATTTCTAACTGTAGCCAATTCTCTTCTAATTGTCGTTCCCCTCTCTCTGTCTTTTATCCATTTGTAATTCTTTCTCTTTCATTTCCAATTCCAATTTCTTAAATTTGCCTGCATTTCTAATTCTAATTTTGTGAGCTGCATGGTGAATTCAGGCACATAATCTTTTAGGGCGGATCCATCTAACTTGTTTAAACTAACTAAATGTTTTACAATATCGTATTGGATTTCCATCTTGCGCATAGATCTTTTAAATTCTACTTTAAGAAAACTGGCCAACTTAATTAGAATTAATTAATTAATTAGAATTTAAAATGTTTTCAAATGACGGGACATGTTCAAATCCTGGACAACCCCAATTTCTCTTATGTAAAAAAACCCCGAATGAATTCAGCGATTATTTTTAAAATTTATTTAAAAAATTAAAATAATCACTAAGTCAAGGGATTTAGTACAAACTGTAAAAGTTTACAGGCCACTTATCTCAGCTGGGACGCACCAAGCTCCAGATTTGAGTCAAGCAGACTGATGAACGAGAAGTCCTTTGGCTTGCAAAACCCGCAGAATAAATCCAGCTTGAGAATGAAGGTCTTGAAAAGTTTTGAGATCAACACTGTTCAAAGGTGATCCCAAAATCTGACTGGTATAAATTATCAGAACAATCTAGAATTTCTATTCATATGCTAATTGCTGTTCTAAAAATACCATCACTTGTAGTTAACATGAATTTCCAGAAAGTTCTGAACATAACTAATTGAATTCAAGGTCATGGAGGAGAGTGACCTTAAATGACCCTCAGAATGTTCTGGACTTATTAAACTCATGCATGTATAGGGAATATGACCTACATAACACTAGTGCCAATGTTCTCTTAAAAATACGACATCAGACGTACATTTTGAAAGACTATATCCCTAAGGAAATAGTCTTTGCAACATTGCCTGGACATGTGACTATGACCGAGGTGTCCTCTGCATGGTGTCTTTTTGAACGATGGCGGGTAATAAGAGTGTCCAGCGTTTGGCCAATTTAGCCACATTTGGCATCCCAAATAGACAGAAGTTTGAACAGCTAATAAAAAAAGTTCAAGTGCAACCAAGAATATGATTTGATATACTAAGAAACTGACACCACAATTACCGCTGTTGAGAAATTGCCTGATGAACTATGTTCGTTCTTTGGAACATTCATTGCAATGGTCCGGCAGATTTACGCAGAACCTTATTCTAGAAAGTCAATAATAATAACTTTACGGTATGATCTACAAAGACACTTTGGTTTGTCGTCGACATGCTTTATACAATCCTGGTGAAACTAAAAAGCGGATGGAAAAAAGAGCGACTCATTTCATGGAACCAACAACAAAAAGAGGACATGACAAAATTATGCTGTCGTCTGCTGTTGATTATTCTGCATCACCTGAAAAAGCATGTACATTGTAATGAGCAACGTATTAGCAACTTGGGTAAATTGAATCATAGTTAAATTCCATGACATGTCAATACAAAGAATACATAAAAATACATAAAACAAGAATAATAAGATATGAGCATGTGGTGTGTTATAAAACACCCTTACCCTGGTCTTTATTTGCCCTCGTGGACGTGTGTTACCAGAAGTACACCTCTTATTCCTAGGCCTTCAGCCTCGGGGAATATAATGTATTTCTGGTAATACACGGCCCCTCGGGTAATAAATTGGCGCTATAGCCCTCAAGACCAGTATAAGGTATTTACTTAGAGTCATTCTGCTGCTGTTGTTTTTGATGATAAAGAAGATGATCATCCCAACCACCACCACCACCACCACCACCACCATCATCATCATAATCATCATCACAATCATCGCTACGTCTATCACCACAATTATCATCATCAATATCTTCATCGTCGTCATGACAGAAAATGAATCGTAAAGATTTAAGAGACAAGAGAGACACATTTTCCATGGCTGTGCTTCTCTTAAGTTTTAACAATGCGAACATAGTCAATGGAAGAGTATAAGTGCGATGATTTGCTTCTCAGATGAAGAGAAACTTACAAGTCAGTAGGACAACCTGGACATCTTGAAAGCCTTGTTCCATGTGTTATCATCTCTAAGATCTGATTATTTGCCAGATGCTCATATGGGCGTTGCCCTGTGATGAAATAAAATGACTGAATATCAATTACACGTAAGATTTTTCAATGATCAACACATAATGAGATTAAAAGCTCGTAGCTTGAGAAGAATAGAATGCTATGAATGAAATCAAATTGATGGACTTTCACTCCGCTCTCTCTCATTCATCTCTCTCTCATTTCTCTCTCGCGCTCTCTTAACGCCCTCTCTCACACTCTCTCCCTCCCTCGCTCCCTCTATTTCCTTTCTCACATACACACACGCACACAGACACACACAGATTGGGAAAACACTTACCAAGTGAACTGACTTCCCATAACAAAATCCCAAAGGACCATCTGTAATCAAATATTAATATACATGTATGAAGGATAAGCATTTGATTCAGACATAATAGATCGAGTAAATTCGTTACCAAGAAGACTATTGAAATCATGAAGAAAAGGCGACTTCGAGGACAAGGACGATGAAGATGTAATGAAAGAATTTGACTTGAAAAAAGGCGTTACCATGGTGCAGAACGTGTATCGTTTTGGTTGACAAAATGTTTGAAGAACTGCTGGCACTGCATGGTACCCCTTGCCACAGAATTATTGTACAATCTTTGTTATACGCTGCAAAAACGAAGAAAGCTAGTCATGAGACCTTCAAAAACAATTATAACTGCTAAAAGTTATTAGTTTGAAAGTGCTGGAGCCACAGAGTTTTACAACAAAGAGTTTTAATCAGTATAAGTAATTCTGATTGCATTGAATATATTTCTTTTTCATTCGTGCATAGGTTAGATGAAGACATACATATATGCAACACCAAAAGTCTTACATGTCACTTCTCGTGGAGTATCCGTAGTCGCCTTCGAGTGTCTCAGGTGCCATCCATCGCAGAGGAAGTTTGACGTCATCGTTCTCGATTATCGGCTTCTTGTAAATACAGGAATAGATATCTCTTGCGAGACCGAAATCACATAATTTTCCGACATTTTTGTTGCCGTAAATGACGACATTTCGGGCTGCTACGTCTCTGTGGATAATCTGAAGTAAGCAGGGACATATATATATATATATATATATATATATATATATATATATATATATATATATATATATATATATATATATTATATATATATACATTGCATGTCATTAATGGCGATTTCAAACATTAGACACTCAAGAAAACTAATGTCAGCAATAACCAGAATGTTACATGTTCATCACGCTACGACAAAACGATAGATTTATGCTACACAAATATTGCTCGCGCATATACATCTCGCCAATTAGCTCCACTTGGTCGTTCAGATCACAATCTCATTCACCTGGTCCCGAAATACCGTCCAATCGTGCAACGGGAACCAGTAAAGACCACAACGACATTTCAGTGGACACCTGACGCGATTATCACACTTCAAGGAGCGTTGGAATGTACCGACTGGGACATGTTTGTGAATTACACCTTTTACATAGATGAACTGGTTGAGACAAATGGCGGCTACATAAATTTCTGTGTCGAATCCACCGTGCCGAAGAAAACTACCAAAATATTTCCCAATAATAAACCATGGATAACAAAGAGAGTATAAAGGAAATTATCAACAAAAAGAAGCTCGTGTATGCAAGGAAAGACAGGGATCAGTTAAAAACTATACAGAAAGAACTTAAGCGTGTAATCAGAATAGAGAGAGAGAATTATAAGCGTAGAATAGAGAAATATTTCACCATTACTAATAATATGAAAAACGTTTGGGCTAGCATGAAGCTCATTAGTGGCTACACCTGTAAAAATAAAAGCGTCTCATCTTTTCCCGAACCGACATTGGATTATGCAGAAAATTTGAATACATTTTACAACAGGTTTAAGGTTCCAAGACAAGAAATTGACCTTTTTAAGCTAACAATTCTCTAGTGGTTAATAAGCTCAGAACCTCCATAAATTATATATTTTCGGAAAGTCTAGATATAGGGGAACATTTTGCTAACCACAGTGTCACCGTTGTTTACATAACTATCACGTGAAAAAATCAGTTTTCCCTATGTTTTGTTTCAGTGCTTTGAGATATGTGGCTGAAATTTGTGGGAGTGCAAGCTGTTCTAAGGATCTTTCGAAGTGTGTCTCAGAATTTTTTAAACCGTCTTAAACAATTTTTATGCCTGAAAAACTTACAGAGCGGTGAATTTAACCCTATTTGATTTCTTTAAAATTGTGCTCCAAGAAAACTAAGCAAGATATAAAAAAATCTGAGACACACTTTGGAAGAGCGTTGTAACAGCTTGCATTACACCAAGTTTGAGTCAGATATTTTGAAGTATTGAGACAAAACATAGGGAAAACCAATTTTTGAAAGGTTATGCAAATTATCTGTCATGTGATAGTTATGTAAACAATTGTGACACTATTGTTACAAAAATGTTACCCTATATCCAGGCTTTCAGGGGGTTCTGAGCTTATTAACCACCAGAGGATTGTTAGATTACAAAACTTAGGACAATTTCTTGTCTTGGAACCTTAATCGCCATGATTTTAGTGTTGAGCTTGACAGTGCAGAAGACCAATCGAAAGTTGTCCCTGAATATCAAGAGCAAACATTTTCAACAACCGAAGATCAAGTTTTCTTTTCACCAAAGTAAACCCAAACAAAGCAGTTGATCTTGATGCAGTCTCACAACGCATCCTCAAATTATGCTCCGACCAATTGGCAAGAATCGTTTCTGTTATTTTTAATATGTGTTTTACCAGTCAATAAATCCCAACTGTTTGGAAGAAATCTTGTATCGTCCCAATCCCTAAAAAGAATGTCATTACTTGTATGAATGATCTACGTCCAGTGGCATTATCGTCCGCTGTCATAAAAGTTTGTGAATGTATTGTTCTGCATCATCTGAAAAAACTTGTCGTCAAATTCACTGATCCTTTCAAATTTGCCTATCAACAAAACAGAAGTACTGACGATGCAATTCTGACAGTGTTACATAAGATTTATTCACATCAAGATAAAACTGGCAATTCAGTTCGACTAATGTTCTTTGATTTTTAAAATAAGTTATTGTATTGTCTGTTGGTGTTGTAACATCTCAAAGCAAGAAAAAGCTAGGCTTGATAAAATCATGAAAAGGTGGAAACAGTCGGAAATTCAAAGCGACAAGTTGATCTTATCTACCATGATCGACTTGATAACAACGTAACCCTTATTCTGACCGACAAGACTCATCCTCTACACCACGACTTGGTCTACAAACACATTGTTAGAAGTGGCAGACCGGTAGCCCGTACCCAGCGCTACGCAAACTCTTTTATTCCACAAGCTGTTAGTCTTTTTAACGCAAATTTTAATCGTGGAAATTAACAGCCATATTCATTTTTGTTTTGGTTTCCCTTTTATTGCCCTGTGCTTTTTGTGCATTTTGACTTTTGAATCGTTTTTTTATCGTTTGTCAAGCAGGCATTCAAATTGCCCTTTTAGGGATTTAAGGTTCCAAGACAAGAAATTGACCTTTTTAGGCCAACAATTTTCTAGAGGTTAATAAGCTCAGAACCCCCGTAAATTATGTATTTTCGGAAAGCCTAGATATAGGGGAACATTTTGGTTAATATACTGTCACCATTGTTTACATAAACTATCACGTGACAGGTAATTTGCATAACCTTCGAAAAATCGGTTTTCCGAATGTTTTGTTACAATGCTTTGAGATATGTGGCTGAAATTTGTGTGAGTGCATGGTGTCCTAAGGATCTTCCAAAGTGTGTCTCAGATTTTAAAAAAATCTTCTTAAACATTTTTTATGCCTGAAAAACATCCAGAGCGGTGAATTTAACCCTAGTTGATTTCTTTAAAATTGTGGTCAAATAAAAACTAATCAAGATATAAAAAATCGGAGACACACTTTTGAAGAGCGTTGTGACAGCTTGCATTCAAGCAAGTTTGAGTCAGATATTTTGAAGTATTGAGACAAACATAGGGAAAACTGATTTTTGAAAGGTTATGCAAATTACCTGTCACGTGATAGCTATGTAAACAATGGTGACACTGTGATTGCCAAAATCTTTTCCTGCGTCTAGGCTTTCAGAAAATGTATTATCTACGGGGGTTCTGAGCTTGTTAACCACCAGAGAAGTGTTAGATTAAAGAGGTCAATTTCTTGTCTATGAGAATGAGAATTACTGTTTGGATCGTGTCGTTGCATTTACTTCATAAATCTATTTGTAAATATTCTAAATAACTCTGAATACTATTGCTATCCGTCGCTAGCACGGTGAAAGCTATATCCGCCGATGGCCGACTTGCCTTGGCATCGGTACAGCGCGAGACAATGATTGACACGTTCACGTGACCGAGTCCGTATGTCTGATTGGTGGAGATACCATTCGATGTATCAGAATTTTAAATTGATGGGATTTATGAATGAAAGTGTCTCCTGGATGACGGGACGCTTTACTCATTAAATAAAAGTAATCCGCGTAAGTAAACGATTCGCGACCAAATTCATGCAATATGGTGCGATAATTTTGATCCATCCACGTCAAAAAAAAATTAAAATACTGTTCATGTGATAAATATATACTACAATGGTATTTTTCTCTGTTCGACGTCATCGTATACGAGCGTTATTCACGGAGCCGCAAAACTTCTCGCCTACGGCTCGAAGTTGTACGGCTCCGCGAAAAACACATACGATGACGTCAAACAGAGAACACAACCATGGGATATATATATATATATATATATATATATATATATATATAGAGAGAGAGAGAGAGAGAGAGAGAGAGAGAGAGAGAGAGAGAGAGAGAGAGAGAGAGAGAGAGAGAGAGAGAGAGAGAGATGGCACATTAGTGCACATTGTCAAATTTTTGTAAAACTTATTGAATACTAACCGATTCAAGTGGTCTAAAAATAGTTGTGAAACTTACGTGATTCTGATGTAGATAAGCAAGTCCTGTGCATGCGTCTACAGTGATTTTTGTGAGGAATGAGCCCTCATGCTGCAGCGATTCCAGAAAGGTCGACGTTTTGTATTTCTGTTTTGACTGTAGTTCCATTAGATACTCGAAGAGGGCGCCTTTTTCTGCGTATTCCACGACTATCTTCAGTGGTCCTGGTGGATATAGAGAACAAACAGTGTTTTAGTAACTTATCTCGGTCGTAACTCACAATTATTGTGGTAGATGTCACTCCCCAGAACTCTTCGTGACTTCCTCCACATTTCATTTAAAGATCCTTATCACACGGTGTGGGGCATGAATTCTTTTGTTTTCGTCGCCGAATTCTCACTCAAATAGAAATAATTACTCAACGCCAGATTTTGCAATACGTATCCTTAAAGATAGAATTTCATTAGCAGCCTTGAAGAGAAAATTGCATTATTTAATAATTTCAAGTACGCATAGAGGGTGCTCAGAGGATAAATCAACCCAGATTTTAAAATTCCTTAAAAAGTAATGAGATGTTTTGCACGCAGCACGGTGTTAGACAAAATGGAACTTCGGAGATTGGTCGAATAAGATTGAATAAAAAAGAGCAGCGCTCACCATCATCCACTACGACGCCATGGATATTAACAATGTTTGGATGAATTGCCAGTCTTATCTGATGATATGCTTCTGACAGTAGCGCCTTTTCTTCCTGATTGGAAATGTCAGCTGTTAAAGTTAAGATTGAGAAGTGTTCATGGCACGATACGAAAAAAGTGTAGTGATCGTATTTTAGTATTAAAATCATTTTAATGATAGATTCGCTCATCTGACACAACTAACGAACCGACGATATAACACTAATTATCTCTGTCTGTCTGTCTGTCTGTCTGTCTGTCTGTCTGTCTGTCTGTCTGTATGTATGTATGTATGTATGTATGTATGTATGTATGTATGTATGTATGTATGTATGTATGTATGTATGTATGTATGTATGTATGTATGCATGCATGCATGTATGTATGTATGTATGTATGTATGTATGTATGTATGTATGTATGTATGTATGTATGTATGTATGTATGTATGTGTGCCACGCGCGCGCGCGCGAGCACGCATGCATGCATGCATGCATGCATGTATGTATGTATGTATGTGTATGTATGTATGTATGTATGTATGTATGTATGTATGTATGTATGTATGTATGTATGTATGTATGTATGTAGGTAGGTAGGTAGGTAGGTAGGTAGGTAGGTAGGTAGGTATGTAATCTCTCCTTTTGACAAGAAACCATATTTATGTTTTGAAAGTCAACAGCACTAAAATGTTTTTCCGGCGCACTTCAAGAGCGAGAAAAACAAAACGTAGACAAGCAAGCAAACAAACAAATAAACTAAAAACTGTGAAGGGTAGGGGTCTTTACGTCAGCGTGTGAACCAGGCAAGACAATCAAATTGCAAACTGATAATGCAACACTATGCAGACAGACTTGACGAAGATATAAGAAGTATCAGCCCTCTGTTGGCTACACTGGCAGTCAGGCTCGCATTATCTAACGATTGTACTGGTCAGACGGGTACCAGCAGTAGAAACGGCAATGTATATTTCTGATTCACTTGAACTTCAAGTTGGACGTGTTCCAATATGTTTTCTGTGAGGTTTCATTTCGCTTAGTTCTGTAAGTTTTAATTTTGCATGTATGCCGACTTCAGTGGACGACTCGTAGACAGAAACACATCTTTGGAAGCCCATGTTGCTATTTGTTTGAGCTACAAAACAATAATTTTTCTTGGATCGTTAAACAACATGGGAAGTGCCCTCGAGTATGACGATCTTGACTCTCCGGTAGTTAGCATTGGTAACTTCTTTATAATATCTGAACTTGTTACAGACATCCAAGCTGTCATTTCCGACAAAGTTTATCGTTGCGTGCTAATGAAAGAATGTTTAGTTGCAGAGCGTTCAAACTTTATTGACAAAATAAAGCCGCCGATGGCTCTTCCGATAACTGACTTGAATTTGGTAGGACATGCCTCATTTCCATTCTCTGTATATCAATAATATGGGTGCATCTGTACGTCACCAACTTTCTAGTCACAGAACATGCCTAGAAGTCGATCCCTCTGCATCCCCTAACATAAATCTCTCTCGATGATAAGGTGGAAGCCCTTTAAAAAGGGTAAATCAGGAAGATTTGTCCCGAGCACTCCACTAGCAAGACAATACTTGGTCTTGACGCAAGTGTTCTGAACAAGCTGCTGTACATATTGTTTTGAAAATCCTATAAAACAGTCGACCCACTGCTTCATTATAACGTACAAAAAAAACCCGGAACTTTCAGATTTGACCATAGATTGCGCCAGGAAGCTCTATTGGCTGTTGTGAGTATCAAGTCTGGAATTAGGGGAGAATCATTTGATTTCGGGGGGTGGGGCTGGAGGAAGTGGGTATGGCAGCAAATGTTTTCCCACCACTGTGGCAGCAAATGATTTTTTCTATTGTCTGTCCTGCATCGATTTTTTCTAATGTTGAAGCAATGCAAATTTTCATTCGTGATTATGTGTTTCTTGAGTCAATTACATGTCACTGGTTTACAGCTGCACATCTAAAAAAACGGGTAGTATTCTACGTGAGCATTATAATAGAGGGAAAGTGGGTTCACATATCAAACATCTTTTCTTGTATGTGCTTTAATGCATTTTGTCTATGTTGCGTTTTGCATGTTAGTGTGAAAATCTGAAAATTAACAAATGGTATTAACTTTATTAATTTATAATAAACCATGGCGAGACATGGGCGTAGTCGAGCGTCTGAGTCATCCTTGAAACTTTGACCTAACGTTAACTTTTGAAACAATTCATTTTTTCCTTAGTCGCTTGTAGATATATAAGTATACCTAGCATACAATAAAAGCCTTTTGTGGAATGCATTTTGACGTAACTTTTGTTGTTTGTTTATATCGCGAATACTGGCAAAAGGACATTGGACTTCCTAATGTATTTTGAAAATGTTAGCACTCTGAAGGCGGCACACCTCAAGAGAATGAGAGAATGAGAGAGTATAAGGTTTCCCTTTAAACGATACAGAAACTATCACTACAACAGCTACGTAAAGCTGTCGTGTTGTATCAATGAAGACCATAATAAAATAAAATTTACATTTGCATGTTTTAACTGCCACAGTCAGTTCAACATGGTCCTCTTTGCGGTATTTAGCTTTAAATACAGTGCCAAACCCTCCTTGTCCAACAAGTTTTCCAACTTTGAGCTCAGATCCTTTGATGATCCACTTTGAGATATCAGCTACCATCACAATGCTTTCTCCGTCATTTCTAGTGTTCACCTCAGCTATGTTCTGAAGAGAAAAAAAGTGCTCTAATATTAATCTGCGAATATTAAGGGTAGACTTTCTTTGTTTTTCGTCGTGATCTCTTTATTAGATAAAATGATTTGAGAGAGAGAGAGAGAGAGAGAGAGAGAGAGAGAGAGAGAGGGAGAGAGGGAGAGAGAGAGAGAGATGGGCTGGTCGGCTTGTCTTTTTTTACCCCTAACTTTATGTTGACTGTCAATACCTTAAACTTTCAGTTGTGCAAGAAGACTTGTATATTCTTATATTCTTGTTCGGTAAGTTGTAATAGTTACGGACATTAATACCATAGAGAGTGATGCGTTACAAAATCCCTAAGCATAAATAATTTCACCGGTTCAGCAGTTGAAAGCCCTAAAGAGACATTTCACTTCCGCACCAGATATCAAGAATCGCGATTAAAAGACGTCGTTTACATACCTGCAGAAGTCTGATGCGATCTGCTGTTGACGTGTCGCGTTTCCATATATTACGAATTCGTCGCCAGATGGCGCAGGCTGTCATAAATATCAGTAACGCCCCAAACAAGACACACAGTACCACTAAAATGACGAGGTTTTGAACGGGGAGACCAGGAATTTTCTCTGCAAAGTGAGTTTAGTATTGTTGAAAAGAGTTTGTACATAACACAACATTCTGATATTGTTTGGTTTATCGGATTGAAATCAGATACTGGGACAGATTTACTCTTCCCTTGATTTGGTCTGCCGTAAATTAGTGATAGATTCCATTAAGAAGAGACAGCAGGCATGAAGGAGAGACAGCATGATTCTGTAAAGATCGACAAAATTCCTGCATCTCTTTTAAAGATAAACTAAACATTTTTAAACAAACAATTTTTTTTTCATTCTCTTGATGTCTTTAAATGTTGCCATTGATAATTGACAATTATGGTTCTATAACTGTATCTTTTTCAGACCTACGCATATTGAACAAATATCCAAAAGTTCAATGGACAACGTCGATCTTGATACGAACTGTATGTAATCAATATGTAATCCATTTAACAGACGCTGTATTGTCTCAAACAAAACGCACTACTCATGGTACAGGGAAACCCGTGGAGTCAAGGATACGTACCTTCACAGTAAACTCCTTCCCATCCATCAATACACGTGCAATTTCCTGTCACATGATCACAGTCTCCATTTTGACAGAGACACTCCTCGCTACAATTACGTCCATAAGAGTTGGTGGGACAAGCTGAATGTTTTAGGACATAAAGACGAACGGGAGATTACACCGGTACCGAACAGGAAGGTGCACTTAAAGAACATAGACAGAAAACAAGTGCTCGTACAAGCAATCTGATCGTTCTCGAAAGAAAAAAACCAAGATCAGAAATGAAATATAATAACAAATAAAAAAATACCGGCAGTGGAGATATAATCACCTTCTAATGACATTTATTTTCGTTACTTATCTTTTTAATTTATTTTTATTGATGTCAAAAATATGATTCTGATCTCACCCAACTTGCGATTGTAGGAAAATAAGCTTCCCATTGTGTTATCTATTTATTAAAAAACCGCATTACATCACCGGTATATTAACGTCCTTAGTGTTCACTAGACATTTCACGACCAACTTCAGGGGAATTAAACAAATAGGAAATATAAGTTAGGAGTTTCATCTTGGAGAGGGGGTGACCCCATCCTTTAAAGACAGCCACAGTAAAAGGGGAGCTTAAAGGAGAATGATAAACACATACCTTGATCACAGTTGTTGCCAGTTAATCCGGCAAAACACAGGCAGCCGGCGAATCTCTCACAGGTAGAATTAACGGGACAGGTGCAGCTGATATCACAAACCGTGCCGTACATCCCTAGTGGACAGTCTGTTGAGACAAATAATTTGTACGATGTGTACTTGTTCGTAAATGTTGATGGTGGGAGAAGTCCTTAGACAGCCACATTGAATAGCAATGGCCTGAATAAGCTACTGTATCAAAGAATAGGAACCATAGCCAGCAGTAGATCTTACAACAGATCCTCTGGTGGAAAGACTGTGTTTGGTAAAGACTGTGATCTAAAAACCCCTTTTTGTTAACACCTTGTACGTCTTTGCTGGTGTCATAAGTTCACTTTGCATGCTCCCTTACCCCAATAGCAGCCAAAGATCTATATTTGGACGTTTCCCATCAGCATATTGCACTTGAAACCAATGTGTAGCCTGTTTGTCCTTTACACGTTTAACTTTGTCTTTAATATACAATACATTATATTTTTAATGAGGCTGGATACTGACCATGAACTTTAAGATCGAAAACAGCTTCGTATTCCTCTCCTTCTGTTGATTCAACTACGCATGTGTAGATACCAGTAGTTTTTGTCTTGTCTTTGTCATTCACATCACTAACAAAATCAATACTGTGAACTGCATCCCTGTAATTGACCATAAGTATCCTTCAATGATTTCTGTCTTTCAGATAGGGACTGGTCAGTTTCTTCGGCCTGGGGGAGGCCGGTGGATTATTTTTACCGACGTCAAAAAGTGGCTGACCCCCATACCAAATTTTGAAAACAGGATGACCCCTACTCCAGATTTTGAAAACAGAGTGACCCCCCCCCCGCGCGACAACGGTAAAACAAGAGGTGGAATATGAATTATATATATATATATATATATATATATATATATATATATATATATATATATATATATATATATCTTTGTGTATATATATATATATTGTTATATTTTATATATATATATTTATGTTTTAAGAAGTCATTCTGTGTTTTAATGAAATTGTTGACATGTCAGTTGTAAGATAGGAATTTCAAAGTGTCAATTTTAAAGTTTGAATACAGTGTTTTGAATGAGCTGGGAATGTCTTTCACACTTTCTATACATAAACAGATGTAATGAACTGTTGTACAGAAATGGATGGCAATCATAATATCAAAGAGGAAAAACAGTAAATCAAAAACTTTGATGGGTGTTAAGACTTGCCAACCATCCAATTAAATCTCCTGAGAAGCCATAGAGAACTATTGTAGCGAAATTTGATGTGTGTAGTGTCTGAGATGACCTTTCCTTTTAACATTGATGCATTTTAGGCAAGTATGAGCCCGTATCGAAATTCAAAAACACACACTGACCTTCCCCTATTGGGCATTTCAAAAACATGGTGACCCGCCCCTATCACCAAAGTAAAAAACAGGATGACCCCCATGAATCCACCGGTCCCCCACCAGGCCGAAGAAACTAACCAGTCCCTTAAAGCAACTGAAAATGTCTTCAAAATGAATATTTTATATGTATGTATGTATGTATGTATGTATGTATGTATGTATGTATGTATGTATGTATGTATGTATGTATGTATGTATGTATGTATGTATGTATGTATGTATGTATGTATGTATGCACTTCACACAGGCCATTAAAACGCCACTGAAACGGCTCTATTCCAGTAGAGGCATAAAAAGTTAAGTGTGGACGCTCCCAAGTGGCTCTGAAATGTTTAAAAATTTGAGACGGTCTGGCCAGCCAGACTTGAGTTGTTTTAAGGATTAACTCTATCCGCAACATGATTTGTGAACGGACTGAGGCGCTTCAGAGCCATTTTAAACGCTCCCGTGCGACAGATATTTGTAACATATAACAACTACAACCACGGTCCCTCCTTTGGTGGAGGAACCGTGCTACAACCAATATTCAATTTCCTTTCGTCATTGCTGCTAAACAGAGCACTGTCTACATCTCGTGCCAATAATTGATCTGACTATGAGATCATTCTGCTTATCTCAGTCTTGGCGGACTAGCACTTATGTGGCCGGTGCAAAGTACAATCCATGGGAAATACACGTTCCCGCAATAGGCAGTTCTGAGCGTATCAAACCGATGGGCTATATCGGTAAACGATTGCATTTGGTTTGCATTCAGGTCATAAAGGCGACGGCGACTCCCTCTGTAAAGCGTATGTAGCAGGTTAAAAACAGAGGACAAGCCAGTACGACATCATTCATTTTAGTCATCTTGTTTAAATGATGCATAGCCATATACACATTTCGAACTCGAGAGGCCGCATTAAGCCGGCTTCAACACCAAAACAAAGACTTAATTTTGTGTGGACATAATCGGACTCAAACTATTAATCCCCTTTGTTTGCAAATCACAAATAGTGTAACAGAAATGTTTCAGTTTTTTCCGATCTGAACGCAGTGTATGTATGTATGTATGTATGTATGTATGTATGTATGTATGTAATGCCAAATATATGAAAGAACTCTCTATTATAAGACATTCATCATACAATTAGACTGTCTGAATTCTTTTATGCAGATTTATACAGATTTTATATGTACTACGGTCGGTGTTACAGAAGCTGAAGTTATTTGTTGATAATTATTGTCTGGATTGATAAATGATTGTTTGAAAACATCCAGTAATTTCAAAGAAGTTGTATGTATTCTATGGACGAATGAACGTTTACATTGAAGGTGTTTGTAACCCACCAATCTTGGAACACGCCATTGAAATACCAGGATGTATTGGTCGCATTGAAGTGGAAACCTTCGCAGGTCAGGTTTAACTGCTCGCTAACATACACTTCCTCTAGGTTTTTCGACGGCATTATCACCGCTTCCGGATAAACTGGAATCGAAGAGAAATTGTAAGAAAAAGATTTGACATATATGTGAAATGAGAACGTTGAACATATCATCCTTATATGTAATGAACGACTTAAATTATGGCCTCTGTATGAAAGTTTTTAGATAAACATGCCATCGAAGTAAATCTTATGTGCTTTTTCGCCATATAAATTTCGATCCTTATTTCGCTCCATTTACACGTAGAGCGTGAAGGTCTATTTGAAGACACCTTAAAAATAATCGGTAACAAGTTCATGGTGACAATGAAGTGTCCAACAGATTAAAAGAATCTGCAAAAAACACTTAAATAAACCGCCTAGCAAAATATTACATTGTGTCCATGAATATCTGACTCGCTAACACGCTTTATTTAAAGATGGTGCCGTTGTCTAAATTGCATGTTGAAGAGAATTTAATCTCACCTTGCTCGCAATTTTTACCTCGCCACCCAGGGGCACAGTTACACGCCCCGTTGAAACTATGACAGGATGCACCGTTATAACATGAGCAGTTTTTACTGCAGTTTGCACCGTACAATCCTGGAGGACAAGCTGTGAGAGAAACCACACGATGGTAATGATGTTCAGTTCAGATTATATTTGGCATGTCTTCGCCGCAATTATGATCTATTATCATACATGCTATGCCTGTATCGCCATTGTCCTATTGTTTAAACGGTACTGATATGAACCCATATTTTTAGCTCGCGTGTTCACACACGTGAGCTAATGTCATAGCGATGTCTGTCTGTCTGTCCGTGTGTGTGTGTGTGTGTGTGTGTCTGTCTGTCTGTCTGTTTACACGACAACTCAAAGACTCCAGAACAGATTCAAGTCAGATTTGGTAGACAGGTACCATATGCTTTTTGCAAGAACTGATTAGATTTTGATTAGTGAGGCTTGCATATTAATGAAGTTATGACATATCATTTTTTCTTCACATAATGATTCCCTATGGAGACAGTAATGACATTGTCGACATACATCAAGAAATCCTGCACAAAATCTCATGAAACTTTTCATAGATGACAACCTCAGAACATTATGATGATACTGTGAGTTTTATATCAATAACCCGATCATTTGCATATTTAATGATTGTAATTAGCGATAGAATTCCTGCACCAAATGTGATGATACATGCAACAGATATTGATCTCATATATCTAATTTTACTTAGAAGCATTGGGAAGTGTCAAGTTAATAAATAACTCATTTGCATATGTTATGAAGTTTTGTAATTAGTCACGTAACTCCAATACAGCTGCACCAAATTTAATGAAATCTGCTGCAGATACTGATTCAACATTACTGACATATGTCTGACTGTGTTGAAAAGCATTTAGTTGTGTGAAGGTATTTAAGGATTTATTTGCATAATTAATGACCTTTGAAAATAAGTGATATAACTCTGAAGTTATTGCAATAAATTTGGTTAAACCAGTTACAGATATTGATCTTATCAATATGTAATTGTCGCATGAAGAAGCACTGTGCGGTGTCAAATTAATAAATAGCTCATTAGTATATTTAATGAAATTTTGTAATAAGTCATATAACTCTGTAATGCCTGGACTAAATTAAGTGAAATCGGCTGCAGATACTCATCCGACAGATATCTGACTGTGTTGTGAAGCATTTAGCATTGTGAACTTAATTAAGGGTCCATTTGCATGTTTAATGAACTTGTAAATTTCTAACTGTCGTGTGAAGCACTGTGCAGTGTCAAGTTAACTAGGGGTTCATTTGCATATTTAATGAAGTTTATGACAGATATGTAATTGTTGATATAACTCCGTAATTATAGTATTAAATTTGATGAAACGTGCTACAGATGTTGATTTGATACATATCTAATTGTCCTATGAAGATATTGAGCAGTGTCAAGTCAATAAACAGCTCATTTGCATATTAAATGAAGTTTTGTAATTAGTCATTTAACTCCGAGAGTACTGTGCGAAAGTTGATGAAACCTGCTACATATTTAATGAAGTTTATGACAGATATCTGATTGTTCTGTGAAGTGTACTACTATGTAATGAGCCTGTTGTAAACCACGTGAGCTCATTCGAAAGCTACGTGATTTCTTTATAATGTGGAATATTATGGTTTGCGGAAGACAACATTTTGACGGTCAAGTTGGGCGCGACAAACCCAGCAGAACGACTGGTTTATTCATTCTCATGCTCCTGTAAAACTACCACTCTCGTCGAATGTTATGTGGCAATGTTAAAATTACGTAAAAGATAGACATTGGTGATTTTAAGGGGCAATAAGTTATACTATTATTTCCATTAAGGTCTATACAGAGTCTAGAGTGGTGACAGATGAATACCTGGCAGTGCCACATTAATCGAAATATTGACAAAGCTATGCTATGGGTTTCACCCAGGTGAGGGGAGCGTCAGTTTTAACAAGATATGAGCAAACAAATAATCAATCAGTGGTTATAATATTACTATTACTGTTTTTTGCTGAAAAAAGCCTTGATTATGGTAGAAAGTCGAGACTGGGCCGTCATGATTGGTAGGGAATCTTTGCATTTGCAGTATCACAGAGTTTTCAGTCAGTTTGGTTAGAAACAGAGTCAAGAAATGTCAAAGCATATAAAACGTATTTTAGGTAAGGTTAGGAATTCAGCGCCACCAACCGGTAATGCTCCACTGCACCATCCTGTGACAGTCATCCTGCACAGTTTGGTTGGACATTCTATTAAGTTGGTAATGCTTCTTCTTTTATGACAACAGGGAAACGATCGAAAGAACGGACAACCGAAGGAAGTGAGGAGTTAAGACATATGGTTTTTAATGATAATGACGGTCTAAATAGGATTTGGCTGTATATCAAATCTGATAAATGCTATTAGTGACGCAAGACTTGGCAGCACAGGGCCTTGCCGAAGACAAGATAAAATATTTTTTGTAAAAGTAAATGATCGCAAAGTCATTTCAAACCATAAAATACCGGTCGACCATTGTCAAAGGCAAAAAAGAAGGGCATGACGGAAAAAGGCGGTAAACGATTGAAGGTGGACTTTTACCAAACGCATGTCATCACTAAATCAGACCTATTCTGTGTGACGATTTAGTGGTGTGTATTTATCGTCCACAGCGTTCAAGGTTTGAGTCTACTAAGTGCTTGTGGAACCACACTTGATCATGTTATTGTACATCGAAATAATATATCGATTACAAAACTGAACACTGATTGGAGAAAAATGATAACGATATAGACAGGATGGAATTAAGCTGGAACTTTGCGTCAACGGAAAAATTGTCAGCTACATTAAAATTTGCGTTTTTTCGCTTTTGCAGTTTTTATCTTTCATTATTTACGATAAATGCACTTTCCAAACCGAAAAAAGACGGGTTGAAATTTACAGCCTTTGCTTTCAAAGCCAGACTCTCACCTCGAATCTGTATATTATACACAAGTCTTCCCTTCAATGGATATAGACTATACTGTATGTCAAACATACATTCGAAGCTTGAGAGGCCCTTCGGCAACCTAAAGTTCACCTCTGCAAGAATAGACGTCAATGAGCCCCACTCGGGATTAATGATAGTCAAGTTCGGCCACTTTTCCATCGGAAAGTATGCAATGGTAGTTGTTAGAGCTCTGTAATCCCGTCCAATGATGTCTGTACACATAATCGTGGATGACTGGAAAGTCTGTGGCGGCAGCTGGTTGTCAGGTACCGGTGCATATACGGTCATACCACCTAAAAGAACGAAAACAAACATTTAAGAGCGATATTCTAAGTGGCTTGTACGTGGTAACTAATATTATTTCGCAGATGCTGCATGGTCAAGAAGCGCTAACAGGCATTTTTATCATCATCACGGATAAATGTTGTTCTCTTTTGGTCAGATGGCAGCAACGTGGGAAAAAGCGTAGATATATGATTCGGTTTCCTTCGGGTACGGGTGCAGATCGGAACGTCAAAGTCATGAGACAGGACTTGGATTTTTGCAATTGAAGGCTTTAGTAGTGAGAAGAGGGCTTTAAATATTGAGAAAACTAGTGGACTGAAGGAATAATGTTTCAAGTTGTAGAGGGACGCCAGTTGAGAATAGCTTACATTTTCAGCACCACTTATTTTTTATTACTCGTAGAGAAATATATTAACTTGTAAAACACACAGAAGGCCAGATACAATTTCCAGAATTCTTAAATGGCTAATGTATATCTCATCATACGAACTTTTAAAAGAATTAAGAGAAAACAGGAATCAACAAATGTCGAAACAAAATTAATGTATTAGATATTATTTAATCTAGGATCATATGTTTTTCGATCCTACGAACAGTTACCATATCAAAACATTTTGACACTCGCTGGCGCTACAAGTTAAAACTTTAATACAAGGTCACGGAACAAATGTGTATTTAACAATGCTATCAAATTTAATGTTTGCTATTAGTTAAGCTAAAAATACAATCAGTGCATTTGAATGGGGGAGAGACAACGTCGTTGTAACGCTCTATATATCACTAAAGGTATTTCTTTTTAATTGAATGACATATTAGTCCTATGATTAGCCTACAATATTAAATTGTCATATAAAAGACGAGAAACAGAAATAACAGCATTGATTTTAGAGATAAACAATCGCACAACCATTGATTGAAAAGGAAGTACAACCGGTGTAACTGTTTACAACTTACAATCCTCATGTGGTTGATAGGAAAATATCATTCGTGATGTTGTAAGAGGCTTGGCATAATCGATATTCACGAAGTCCTGAAACAGGAAAGATATCAGAATACAAATCAAGGTCAAACTTGGTCACTTGCTCGTCTTTGGAGTACATTGAGTCATAACAACCGGATCGGTGTATCTTGATAATGACTGCATTGGAAAAGGTATAACAAAAGCCAAACTGGCGTGAGTGTTAAGGACACGTACTCTAGGGTTTCCTGCTGAGCAGGATACGAACCAGAGACCTGATCTTTTTTAACTTACATCTTGTTCAACATGAATATTAGAAAGACAATCTGAGATATTCACTCATCCCTATGCTTTTATTTCCGACTAAAATATCTTTGGCTAAAACGTTATCGTAAGATGATCAACGCACTTTGCCTGTAATTATTCGTTTCCGATGACGTCACACAACTTAAATGTAGCAGAGTCACGGATATTGGTCACAGCAAGAACCCGTTCATTTTTCTGAAATTCAAATCTATGTCTTCCAAAGTACAAGATTCAAATTAAAATTGTTCTTGAAAGTAGCTAAAAGGAACTGACTAATATCATTTTGAATTCGAAAGTGGAAACTCAGAAGAATGATTTCAAGGCGTGACATCTAATTTGAGAAAGGCGTATGTAGCATGAAGTAAGATGTGTGTCGTCCACAATTAACGATAAGTTATGTGTCATTTTCGAAAAATAATCACCCTCCCTGGACTTCATGCCCTACCTTTAGTCATTATTGTGATCAATGGTATTAAATTTGCAAACATTTACTTCGTGTTGAAAGAAATCGATGTAAACAAGTATTTCAACAGAATGTTATCCTCTGTGATTCGTTGAACTTCATTTTTAATCTACTCAGACGTGTCCAGGCAGCGGTTGTCAGAGAAACTGCTCTTGCTTACCGTCACATCATTGGTAGGTTCATGGAAACAGAAAGGGTCAAAGTTTTCTGGTCGACGACCTTCATCCTGAAGGACGGCTAGAAAGGACATAAATGAGCCAAATTTAGAAAAAGAACACACTCGACGTCAACGATGGGAGGGGGCGGAGAAGAAATATTCTATCATTTGTTTCCGCCGCCCTAATCTATCTATCTATCTATCTATCTATCTATCTATCTATCTATCTATCTATCTATCTATCTATCTATCTATCTATCTATCTATCTATCTATCTATCTATCTATCTATCTATCTATCTATCTATCTATCTATCTATCTATCTGACTTGACACACATTGAGAGGATGAGTTAACAATGGCTATGCACCTTTACTTGAACCAACTGCTAATACCGTATTCCTCCGATTCTACAACCCCCTTTTCAGAACCAAAGGTGACGGAAAAGATGTGGGGGGCTAATAAACGGGTGTCACCGCGAATCGAATAAACGGCTGTCATTTATGCTAATTAATGCAATGTTATGCAAATTTTATGCCATTGTTTTTTTATTCACGCGAGCGCTGCAAACAACTCATACTTTGTGATATCGACTCGTGGCCATGCTGCGTCGATACTGGCAGTCGAAACTGTACAGTATAAATTAATTGAGATCTACAAGTTTTGACATTTAGCGTATTTGCCATACCCTCTTTTGCCAAACAATACGATAGCAATAAATGTTCTTATTTCGTGTATAGATAATAACCACGATACTTCGTTGCGCTCCCCATCAGCAGCTAGCTCCCCATAGCATGGCCGTAAAGGTCAGAAATGAGTAAAGGGAAAGCCCCTAAAGTTCCGCTGGCTGTGATTGGTCAATTCACGCAATTGGTCAAAGGTGTCAGTGCATGAGGTCAGGGTAAAGTTCTGTTCAGCACATGCATGTGGTGGTGTCCGTCCGATGTTTTCTATTTACGATTTTCAATTAGCGTACTCCTTAAAATAAACGATCAATTACACGTTGTGAGTTTATTGTTTTGCTCCTACGGTAGTTTCAAAAAGTCTAACCGTATCTCGAAACGAAGTGTGATCTTACAAACAGGCAGACGCTAGGCTCGAACTGATTAAGTGTTGAAACATCGGCAGGCCATGGCCGAGACGAAAGATTGCTACGCCAATCTGCTTACGATTTGATGAATTGAATTTTTGCAATAAATCTTTGAAGTTTTTTATTATTTGTATCGATGGACGAAATGTCTCTTAATGTGGAATTCAGTTATCTATGATCAACTGTTCGGAATATGGTACAAACATGCACGTTTTTGTTCTAACTGTAAGTGTATTGTGCCGTTTATGAAGTTGGGTATTTTTCCCTAGCAAGACTTCGAAAGCATGCATAATCTTGAAAATCTGTTACACTATCGCCTACTCATTGCTGAGACTAGTTCAGGAAACGGACACACACAAGCAAAAAATGCCGTTCAAACAATAAATACATTTATTACATGAGGAAAACAATGTGCAAAATTGATAAAACATTAACAAAAGAAATTCAAAAAATTTTCAGTTCACGGGCGGAAGAAACTTCGGATGTCGCGTTTGTCGATACAATTGCCCTCTTCATCGAAGTCAAACCCGTCGAAAACTAACTAATGGTATTAACTCGACGTTGTATACCTTTTAATTGCCCGTGGGAGCCTTTCATGATTAATGAATATAAACTTATTCCTTAGAATAATGCTGAATTGTAATGCAACATAGCATAAATCCAGGGTGCTTTAGTCCTGCCTTTAACTCTGTAACGTGCAAGTACCTATTAGTGTTTGTTAACCTAGAGAAGCCCAAGCCGATATTGTTGTCAGCAAGCCATGAAAGCTTTACGTGCTTCTGTATGGTAAGGTAAGTCCTCTCGATTAATTTGGAATCATATTACTGTAAATGACAAATTCCAAAAGAGATGTACTGTGCCATTTTAAATTTTCCTCACAAAGAAACTGGCCTGGTTGGGATTAAGACACCTCGATGTTTCCCACAAATGTTAGATCAGCCCAATGCCTTTGACACCTTTTCTCAAAACATTTACCCGTACGTACAGGTGATCCTACCGTGAAGTTGCTGTTGTAACCAGTTGGTGTTCTCTCCTAACTTAGAGATCTATGTATTATGCGCACTCGCAGTATTGTTTGACCCTTTGACCCTCTGCTGCGCGTGCGTAGAGCAGGAAGTTGTTCGTACCTAGATGCCAGAGGTCGGAGCTATCTACGGTCGCGCGAAGTTTTCTGCAAAGGACTGTGTGTACTCCTTCAGCTTCTGCTGCATACGGGAAGCTTGCCGAATCAGGTCGCAGTTACAATAGATCAGTCATCAACGGAATATATATCTTTTCACAGTGATCCGATGACAAATTTGTGGAACAAGCGCTTCATTATAACTTTCCTAGGAGAACAGCGCAATCCCTAGCTCTGCGTGAAAGGGCTGTGTGTTACCGGCGTTTAGGCCGTACAAGTACTACAACGCCGGTAACACATGCTGCCCTGCCACGCAGAACTATGCAATGCCCAGCCAAATGACTCGTGTTTCATATTTGCATGCACGGCAGTTGTATTTCGTTTAGTGCTTAACTTCGCCATTGAACATAAACTGTTTGTTTGCCCTTCCCTATCGTTATGATATCATTTCGAATATATTGCCATGGGGCTGTGTATGGCTTATAAATATGATGATGCATGGATGTAAAAACTCCTTCCGCCATCGCCATGGTGAAAGTTGATGCTCCCATCAGGGAGGTAGTAGGAGTACTTCAAAGCTCCCATGGACGTACCGCAAAGGTACGTCCAAGGTGCTCCTAAATGGCAGTCATTGTCAAAACCTAATCTTCCGCAATGACCCTCGAGGGCCCACCCTTACCAAATCTGCAGATCTGCATTGAGCTGCTCCAGCTCTGATTTCAGTCTGCCACAGCTCTGTGCAGCTCAACTGCAGATCTGTTTTGGTTCTCTTGAGCTGTAGTTTGTTGGCAGCAGACAAAACTGATAATTTGAGCTGCCTACTAAGTCAATGCAGACCACCGTCAGCTCTGTGCAGACCAAATTCAGCTCTCCCTAAGAACTTTGTTTACATTTGTATAAATGGATCATTCTGAAGACTGCTTGCAGCTCAAAGAAGGATGCCATGTCAAATTGTAATGTATATCACTGTTGGCCAACAATGCATAGCAGTCACGACCAATGTGATGTGCATGCCATCACAATGTTTTGGTGTTATATGGTGCTTGCTGGTCTGATTCATATGCACTGTACAGTTCTACTAATGAAAATTCAACAGAAAACCATATATGCAGATATCCGAGATTCAATTTTAGACATTTACTTTCTGTTTGACATATCTGTACATAATTGAGACACGCTCAAGTATCATGGAGTATCTACAAATTTATTTAGATTTGGAAAGTGACGTACAAAACACTGACCTTGAACATGTGAAACCTGCATACTGGTACAAATGCACTTTCCAGCATTTGAAAATTTAGTCCCCTTTTTTGACATTTGGAAAGTGATCTACAAAACACTGACCTTGAACATTGTTTGTAAATGATAATTTTCAAAAAAGCCATGACGAATTTCAGGAAAAGAAACTACAATTTTTTTTTTGTTTGGTTTACAAGTCATACCACTGAATAGCTGCAATGTAGCCCATGGGCCCTGTTCAAGGTTTTTCTGTGTTGTCGTGTAGCACCGTGCACTAAATATATAAGGCCATTACCTCAGTCATGTGTCGATCAGAAAGTGAGTCCTACGTTGACACATGCAAACACATTTAGAAAGGTAATTGGCTTAAAATCTGACTACTCACGATCGTTACTTGCATAATCATACATATCGGAAGGCCATAGAGGTACACTGACTGATTTATAGTGTATAAATGTTGGCGTAAAAGTAATATACTCTCCCATTCTCACAAAACTAATGTTTGAAAGGCAGTGGCACCAGCCAGGAGGTCACAGGTCAAACAGATCATCATATATTCGAACTTTGACCTTACAACATCACATGTTGTAAAACAAGACTTTTGGTGGGCCAATTTGCCAAGGCTGCCATTTTGAATTCCAGTGTGGAATATGTGAGTCCGCAGTATCATTCACTCCACTAAGCCACGGTTTTTGGGAGTAATCGTCGATTACTTCTCTCAGTGGACGATGAAGGGAACACAGAAGAGGTTTAGGAGAACAACAGTAATGTTTGAAGGACGTTGCCTGCGGTAGACACTTAGAGTTTATGTAAGTTAAACTTTGATCAGTGGATGTCCGTTATTTACAGTGTAATGGCCGTGGACATGTGAATTTTCCAGCCTTTTAGTGAGGTTTCAACTGAGAGTTGCTACTTCGACACTTTCCACACCGTAGGGGACTATTTCAAACCAACCACTGTTCTTTGAGAAGTTGAGAAAATATGGCGACAAGAAGTGATCTCTGTTCATTTCGATCATTATGGATTAGTACTTATGATAGCAACTCTACTGCATGCAGTGCATAGGAATAACATAGTATAAATCGGACATGATACAGTTTTATTCTCGTCTCAGTTGCCGATCATTCGATGTCTTAATGATGGAAGAAATGTTTTCGGACTTGATACAACTACTCTCTCCAAGTAGTGCCGGTGGTGGCTTGGTTGTACTGTGATTCACTTCTTTTGCAAGTTTTATTGTTCATTATCGCTCTTATCATGAAGGACACCACAGACTCAGCCTTAATCCTGATTTTTACATGTAGCAATTGAACATTGTTTTACCATGATACCTTGTTTATTTTGGCTGAAACTCAACATCTAATGAAAAAACATTAAATCAAAGTTCTCATTTTTTCCATGCACACTTCATTTTAAGGAAAGGAATTTTGAAATATATAAAGTGAATTTTATTTGTCAACAAAGTACATGTAACAAAAGTTACAATGTTTTTGAATAAGTTTTTCAGGGTTAAATTTCTTTATATATATGTGAATTTAACATAACATTTTTAACTGACCAGTTTCTATTTGATACACATTTTAAATATTGTGATCTGTTGATGTTACCGTGGGTCTTTCAAAGGGCAGATTTTACCATTTTTTGTGTATTCCATTATCAGATTGTTCAGAAACCAAGTCATTCAAAAACAAAGCTTCAGAACAATAATTGCTATGGCCAATTTCATATCATTCAGCAATTAAAAAAAAAGAAATATTTTTGCATATACATCTGCATGAATATTGAGATAGATGCTTCCTTACTTCACTATAATAATTTTTGTCAAAAATTTTCCTGCAGTATAGCACCTCATGTAATTTTTCAATAGAAATTTTAATTCAGAGACGATGATTAAGTATACTGATAATTATTAACTGAACTTTAGATTTTTGCTCTGAACTATTGCAGTAGACTTTATTGTCCTTTAGGGAAACATGTTTTGATGTTTTGATATTAAATATAGTTTGTGTTCAAATGTGTTTAATCCCGTAGTAGCTTGTTGCTGAAAATATGCTAATTTTCTATAGATGAAATTTATACTGATTTTTCTACTTTTCAGTGATTTTCATACATGATAGGATTTATATAGTGAAAGGCATAGAAATTCAGTTCTCACCTTTGTGAGATTTATAGTTAAGATGCAACTGATTTGCATGCACCTACTTTGATATTGTTTAAAGGGAAAGGTTATAATAAGAATAATAAGAAATAAGCAATAAGAAATCTATAACAAACTGGTGCGAAATCTGTTTTTGTTATTAATTTTCATTTACTGATAGCACGATGGCATCCATTTGAAAACCTTTAGTTATAGGTGGAAGTGACGTAAGAGCCTACGACTGCACTGACACTTGTGGGGCTTCCTCGGCTGAAGACTACGGGGAAGCCCTATAAGTGCCAGTGCAGTCCTAGGCTCTTACGTCACTTCTACCTATAACCTATGGTTTTCAAATGGGTGCCATCGCGCCATTGGTAAGTGAAAGTTGATAACAAAGACAGGTGTCGCACCATTTTTTCATAGATTTTGTATTGCTGAACATACAATCGCTGGGTAACCTTCCCCTTTAAGATAATAATAGTAAAGATGGTTACTGTTAGGATAATTAGTGTAACGTGTTATATAGACTTCAAAGTTACAAAGTTGCTTAGTACAAAGAGTACTTGGATAAATTTTCATCATAAGTCCTGTATAACCAGGTATGTTTCATAAAAAAGGTCCACAGATTGTGTCTATTGCAAAGCGATTGGAGCTTCTGATCACACCATAATTACACCCCTGTCGAAATTTGGTACTTCAATTTTAATACTTTTGAGGACATGGTTATGTTAAGAAAGAAGAAATGGTAATATTGAGTACACTCTAATGGATTACCACATCTTTCCGTCATAAAGTCTAAGTTACAAACCACATTACATTTTTTGCAACATAGTACTTGACGAAATATTTACATTTTTCACCAGAGAAATTTCAACTACTGTCTTTCATTCATGTCAACAAAATCAAGAGATACATTGCATTATTTATGACATTTTCAACATTTTACCCAACTGTACCGTTTTCCTATTTATTATGCCAACTTGTTCTTTCAATTTTGCCATTCATATTGTCCACAGTACAGCCTCATTAAATATTCATTGCCTTTAGGTACATTTAAGAAGGACTTCTCAGTTGAAAGATATATTTTTAAAATTATTTTATTCTTTAATCATAATGTAGTACTTGCATTTAATAATTTTGTACTGTAAAAGTTAATAGCAGTAACATATTTTTGTATTGCAATATTTGAAATGACAGTAATATTTTATTAATACATACTTTGTTTAAAATTTATATAGCTCTCAACTTGTTTTATTTGTGTATGAAGGTGTTGTCTGCTGATTTTACCACTCTTGTATTGCTTCTTTCACCACTGTAGAGGTCAAACTGTACCAGAGAGAATATGGACTTTGATCAAATCACTGGATAAAAAAGTCAAGGTACATTTTATCAAAGGCTGAATGCACTGGATTATTTTATGTATGCTGAATCTTAAAAGTACAAATATGAAATCCATTGCATCAGCTTTATCAGTTAAGAAAATGGCCCAATAAAATTGCATTTCCCAATGCACCATTGTTGGAGCCTCTTTGTAGGGCATTATACATATGCCACCACACAAAGCCAACAAATTGTTGTTAGCTGCAGTGGGTGTACACTTATTTGCCGTATAGCCATGTTTAATCCCATCTAGCTAACTACTTGTGACCTCATTGTCATGAGCTCGGCCTGTTAGTTTCCTTGACCTTTGATGTCTACCCCTTCCCCAAAGCTGCAGGTTGTCTGTGAGAGGTCTGTCTCAGAGCTGCAAGATGTCTGTAAGAGGTCTGTCCGAGAGCTGCAAGATGTCTGCAAGAGGTCTGTCCCAGAGCTGCAAGAGGTCTGTCCCAGAGCTGTGGGTTGTCTGCAAGTGGTCTGTCTCAGATCTGCGATAACTAATTATATATTCACAGAATCAGCTTATTGCAGCTCTGTCCAGAAAGCTGCAGTGAGTCTGTTTGTGCAAATCTGCCACAGCTCTTGATCAGCTCTTTGCAGATCTGCAGGTTTGGTAAGGGTATGGCTTCCGTAACTGACGTCAATGTCGGTTTCTAGATCTATGTATCATTTCCCTTCGCCTCTTTTGCTACACACCAACGATACCAACGGAGTCTCGCCATAAAGAGGTTGGGAGAATCTGGACTTATGGAAGGAAACCAATTGAAGAGGAATTTTTGTCAGACGTACGACACCAAGAGGATAAAATTTGCCTAAATAAAATTTGCTATATGTGCATTATACAGTTTATGTAGTCAAACTTATAGGCTGATTTTCAGGTTGTTTTGATCTTGTTCTTGTTTTAGGGCAAAATATTTCCTCCAAAAACCTAGTTTGTACGAGTGTTTTTCTTTTTTATTTGTTCTTGTTTTAGCATCATTATTATATTTTGTGCACAGTGCAATGAAAGCATTTGTTCTCAGGTTCATATCAAAGACACAGCATACCAGCAGCATATCACTGATAGACTTTAGTTACTCAACAGGACTGTCCATGCAGCGCTATAAAGTACTACAAAAACACATGACAGAGAAACATTTATTAAGGGCCAAAGCCTTGCGGCTAGGGGGTAAGCCTAATTTTAGCACGTGCCGCGAGCCAAAGTTCACTATATATGCACGATTAGCATGTTAAGCTAGAAATAGGTGCATTTTAACTCCAATTTAATTCATTGATTCATTTCCATGGATACATCAATATTCGGGCTTCAATGCCGCAATCTAAATGCAAAAACTGGTGACCAGCGAATGTGTGTTTACGAATTCTACATCAAGGGACATATGCAGAAAGGGACTCAAGAAATGTTATAGGGAGGGAGGGCCTGTATTTTTTTAAATCACACTGCGCGTAAAATTTTAACATTAAAAATTGATCAATGAAAATTCTGTACTTTAATTCTGTACACCATATTGTAAGGTTGCTTTATTTCAAATATCTAGGTCTTACGTCATGATAATATTAAGAAGATGTTTACAATATTGTTTTTGAGAATTGATGAGCTTTGACCTGACCTATCCCCTCTCTGCAACTAAGCTGTGGCTATATCTTATCCTACGTAAGAGTCAAAGACGGCTGGTGCCTATTGAACTATGACTGGTATGGGAAATCAACCTTTGGCACTCAAATCATCCTGTACCTCACTAATTATGCACATCTATAAATTATAGGCTAGCTAATAGAGGTAGAGGTCTGACGTTCAGTGGACGGAGATGATTATGTTAACTAAGATTTCTGCTAAAATGTCAAGCCACCAGGATGACATTTGACCTCGATTTAACGAATATTCCGATAAATCAGTAACTAAAAGTTCTACACCTTCGATATTTATGGACATGAAGCAACCAATGGAGCAAAGTCCTGTTTCTTATCAATTATGAACATGTCTAATTCACGGCTGGCCAATATGGCTACAGGTCTGATAGTTGCTAGATGGCGATCATGGGAGGAAAGTGTAGAGCAAAAATATCAAGTAACAAGGATGACCTTTGACCTGAATTTAACTTATTTGCCAGTATATTAGTGCAACAGCCTTCATATTTGGTGGGATGAGGCGTCACATTATGAATTAGTAAATATTTGTCGAATAAAATATTATTGATGTTGACTATAGCACGTACGGGGACGGCATAACAATTGGGGAGAGTCAATTTTCTCAGCATCATTTTGAAAAATTCGCCCTCCCTCCCTATAAATTTTCTTCAGTCCCAGCCAGCACATGTTGAATTCGTGAACACACATATCGCAGGTCACCATTTCATGCACATACAAGGCATCTATTAAATGTGATTTAACAGTGAAGATGAATCGATAAAGTGAATTAGAGTGAAAATGCACCTATTTCTTGCTTAACATGCTAATTGTGCGTCATGAACTTTGGCTCGCAGCATGCGGCTTGTGGCTCTTGAGTTAGGCTTACCTGCAGCTAGGGCCCCTATTGGTTTTACTAGAGTTTTATATTCTCAGGAGCCCAAGCCAACCGGCTTGCTAGAGTTCTACATCTTCTTCCTCTTCTTCTTCTTCTGCCGTTTCTTTGTCGAACTAGATTTCTTAAACGGTTGAATGCAAACTTCTCAAACTCGCGGCGCTAATAGGTTTCAATTAGTACTCGTGTACCTGCCCCTTGAAATTTCGATTAGTCACGTTACCTGGCGGCCATATTTGATTTTCCAAAAACCTAAAAATGGTTTCTCCGGAAGACCTAGGGTTCTAGTCGATTTGAATTTTTTGTATAGTACAGCAAGTAGTCACGTTACCTTGGCCACCCATACCCGCTTCATATTTGGTATGATGGGAGACCCTATGATGACACATCCTGTACCTCATTGATTATGCATATATCTAAGTCTTGGCTGATGAATAGAGACAGAGGTCTAATTGTTGGTACATAGGGATAACTATGGAATACAATTTATTTTTGACAAAATGTCACATGACCCCATGACCTTTGACCTTAAATACACATATATGTCCATAACAATGAAACTAAAAGTGCTAAACCCTTCATATTTGGAATGATGGGGACCATATGACGAAATATCCCGTACCTCATTTAATATGCGCATATCTAACTCTGGACCAAATAATAGAGATTGGGGTCTGATTTTCGGTACATAGGGGCTACTATGGTATACAATGTTTTTGATGATGGCATCAGTGACATTGAACCTTAGTTGGTGACCACTACCTTTTTGACTTACAGATTGATATATGGCGGGTGCCTCATGTGGGGCAGTATACTCTTACTATTTTCGGAACACCTGACATGACTTCTTGGCCTTTTTCCCAGAGGTCCATGTATGTTTCTTTCATGAATTTGACATTGTTGTGTGTACCGATGATTTACTGTCTGTTCTGTGCTGTTTTGAGTCTATGTATATAACTAGTGTATTACGAATTTTGACCTAGTGTTATGGATTACAGATAGGTATGAATGCAATTATTTGACAAATTGTCATGTGATCTTGATGACCTTTGACCTTAAATATACATATATTTCCATAACTCTGTGAGCAAAATTGTTACGCCCTTCATATTTGGTATTATGGAGACCTCATGACGGCACATTCTGTATCTGATTAATTATGCAAATATCTAATCCTGAGCTAGCTAATAGAAATGGAGATCTGATTTCTGGTACATAGGGATAACTGTGGAAGACAATTTTTTATAAAATGTTTCATGACCCCAATGACCTTTGACCTCAAATATACATGTATCTCCATAAGTCAGTAGACGAAAGTCCTACACCTTTCATATTTTGCATGACGGGAGACCTTATAAAGCATATCCTGTATCTCATTAATTATGCACATATCTAATTCTGAGCTCACAAATAGAAATAGTTTTGAAAAAATGGTACATAGGGATAAGTGTGGGACAATTTTTTGGACAAAATGTTACCTGACATCAATGACCTTTGACCTCAAATATACATATATCGCCATAAGTCAGTAGACAAAAGTACTACACCCTTCATATTTGATATGATTGGAGCCCATATGCTGCCACATTCTGTTCCTCATTAATTATGCACATATTTTGTTTTTTGGTCAACAGGGAAATCTTAGGAGGACAGTTTGTTGAGAAAGTGTAACAGTGACCTCGGTGACTGTTGACCTCTTGTATGCATACATGCCTATAAATAAGTAATAATAAGTGCTATACCCCTCATATATGGTATGATGCTGGACCTCATTGCTCAACATCTACAACCTCATTAATTATGTCAGACATAATTTTGGCTAGCCTATAAAGCTAGAAGTCTTATTTTTGGTATAGATGGGTAACTATAGAAACAAAGCTTTTTGACAACATGTTACATGACCAGCTACCTCCTGTACCTCATTAATTCTTGGCTTGCTTATAGAGCTATAGGTCTGAGTTTTGATACTCTGGGATAACTATCAGAGCAAAGTTTTCTGACAGAATTTCAAGTGATCTGAATGACCTTTGACGTCAAATATACATATATGTCCATAACTCGGTAATCACAAGGGCGACACACTTCATATTTGGTATGGTGGGAGACCTAATTGTGCCACATCAGCCAATACCCTAGATGTCTGATTTATGGTGCACAGGGATATATGGAAAAAATCTTATAGCCAAAATATCATCTGATGATGATATATATATATATATATATTTTTACTATAACCCAAACGGGATTCGAACCCCCACACACTCACGGCAACATCGCCTAGCTGCTAGGCCTCACACAAAACCAGTCGGCTACTGTTTCCAACCCAAAAGAGTTGGTCAAAGTGTTACGTGCAGAGAAAACAAACAAAAGGGTGAACTCAGCAGTTTCCCTTTAAACAAAATTTATTACAAAAATAAAACTAATTGCTAAGTCAGGGATAGAGTACAAGCTTTAAAAGTTTACAGACTACTTATCTCAGCTGGGACGACAAAGCTCCAGTCTCAGAGTTGTAACAGTCTGTCGGATGAATGAACAGTCCTTTGGCTTGCAGGCTTGAAGTTGCACAAAGTCCACAGTATGAATCCAGCGTTGGCAGTGAAGGTCTTGAAAAGTCTTGAGAATGACTACTGCTGAAGTTTCCAAAGACTTGAAGTAACACATAAGAGACACAATCCAAAAAATCTGACTGGAAGCTGTGCACGTCCCTTTTTATACACATGTGCTTACATAAGGGCATATAAGAACAATCTAGAACTTTTATTGACATGCTAATTACTGTTCAAAAATTATCTCTCTTACACAGCTAATTAAATTTCCAGAACATTCCAAACATGACTAATTGAATTCAAGGTTGTGAAGTCATTAAGGGCAGTGACCTTGAGAATGTTCTAGACTAATTGAACTCAGGTCATGATGAGTGTGGGGGAAAATGACCTACATAACACACCCCCTCTTCAAAAAAAGAAAATTTTTCAAAGAAAAAATTTTCGTTAACAAATGTGATATTAAAGTGTGAACAACAATAAACTCTAAATAAGAGAGAGACAGTCTGCAATTAAATTATCTCTGCCTTTGATATGTCTAATGTCAATTAAACTCCTGTAACATTAAACTCCATCTTAGCAATCTCTGATTTTTGCCTTTAAATTTTTGCAGAAAAACAAGAGGGTCGTGATCAATATAAACTACTATTGGCTGATTTGAAGAAGTAACATTAACTTCAAAATGTTGTAAAGCTAATATCAAAGATAAACACTCTTTTTCAATTGTAGAGTAGTTTCTCTGGGATTTGTTAAATTTGCGCGAAAAATAGCAGACAGGATGATCTATCCCATGACTATCCTCTATCCTCTATAAGGCTTGGCCCCTATTTTAGTTACTCAGGATCACTTCTTCTTCTTCTGCAAATTCATTGCAAAGTTAGATCTCTAAAACCGTTGTGTGCAGCCTTTTCAGACTTGCAGAGCTTATTAGGCATACTGAGTACTGGTGCACCTGACAATTCATATTTGGATTGGTCACATGACCTGGCTGTTGTTATTAATTAAAATTTTTAATTCCATCTAATTTGCATAAAAAATGAAAAATCAAAAATCTCTCAAGAAACTTTTTAGACTATACTTCCCAGATTCCACGTACCAAATTTCAAGGTTATTGACCCCGCCATTTTTGAGAGGAAGATTTTTAAAGTAATGTTTTTCTGATTTCTCAAAGACCTTTGACCTCCCCTATACCTACTTACTGCAGCTAAGCTGTGGCAATGACTTATTCGGGCCTATGTAAGGGTCCAAGAGGGCCAGTGACAACTGAACAATGACCAACAGAGGACCAAATTGTACATAAAAGTTTTGAGGATGAACTTGACCTTTGACCCTGCAATGTTCCTGCACCTTATCAATTATGCACATATCTAATTTCAGCCTTCAAAATAGACCTAGCGTTCTGATTTTTGATACACAAGGACAAGTATCTGTGCAAGGGTTTTTAACAAAAAGTCACATGACAAGCACATCCTATACCTCATTTATTATGCACATATCTAATTCTGGGCGAGTCAATAGAACTAGAGTTCAGGTTTTTTGATACATAGGGATAACTATGCGAACAAAGATTTATGACAAAATGCCACGTGACCTCAATGACCTTTTGACCTCAAATATACTTCTTTGCTATAAATCAGTTGCCACAACGGCTATAAATTTCATATTTGGCAGCATGGTAGACCCTATGGTGCCATATTATATGCCTCATTAATTATGCACATATCTAATTCTAGGCTAGCAAACAGAGCTAGAGGTCTAATTTTTGGTACATGGGAATAACTATGGGAACAAAGATTCATGACAAAAGGTCACCATATTGAATTCAACGAAAATCGCAATTTAATCTTTAAAGATCTTCTTCTCCAGAACCAAAACACCAATTTAACTGAAATTCAAGTGTGCAAGAGGCATTTGGATCAGTTATGTGGTTTGGTCGCCATATTGGATTTTTCTAAAACATATTTAGTTAGGCCGCTATATTGGATTTGGCATAAAACATACGATTACAAGAAAAACCTACAATAACTATGAGATGATGTTCAAAATCCTTCTTTAAAAGAACCAAAAGACTCTTCCAATCTCAAATTTCTCACATAATATCATCAGTACAAGAACTTGAAACCATGGTAACCACATGGGCCCCGCCAACGCTGCATGCAGTTTTAATTCTTCTTAGTACGTATACAAAGCTAAAACGTCGGAATTTTCCAAAATAGAAGTAGGCCATCATGTATGAAACGAAATGTCGAGTGTCCCCCATGGCGCAACAGCCATAAAATGCTGGCCTTTGTGTCCACCAATTGTTCATCGACAGTATTGTGCCAAAAATACATTGCACGATAGATTTGAATATAGCTGAATGAAATCATGGATATTCTGACAGAAACATCATGGCGGAAACCGTGAGAGGACCGCTGAAATTATTGCAAAAAATCTACCGGAATTTCGAACTTTCCACCCTCGCTTGTAGCCACAACGTTGACGGAAAGTCCTGGCTTCTTCTGCTTCCGAGCTTGACCCGAATATGACTCTCCATAGACTTACACAAGAGCCGAAAGTACTTAGTGTGGGATGCGTGGGCTGAGAAAAATCCATTTTCGTGTTCATTGGGCCGCTTATGCAAAGATGAATGTGTGCATGCGTGGTGTGCGCAGAATACATCTCTAAATTAGGTGAGAACACGAACTGGTAACCATTTTTATTACCCCTAGACCTATGTAATAGTCAGGTAGTAATGTTACACATCTTGTTGCCAATAAATAACTTCTAATCTGCAAAAAAGCAGTTACATTACGACAAAGTTTCATTCGAAACGCCGTGGCAAGCCCCGGGGGCACTTGTTCAGAGTAGTGGTAGGGGTGTGTGGCCGCACGTAAAAAAACCCAGTGCCCATTTTAGAACTAAAATTTCATCATTGTAGGACCCCATTTTAGACCTCTATGACCTTTGACTCAGGTCAAAGGCTATAAAACATTATAGGGTAATGCAAGCATGTAAAAGCAAGCATTTACATGACCGTCTTACCGGCAAAGCCTTCCACTATACCACATTTTTTGGGCTATATGTTGTTGCTGGCCAAGCATAATTTCTGAAAAACAATTCTTGAAATACTACAAAATTTGAGTTAAAGAAAATATCTTTCTTTTTATTACCCCTAGACCTATGTAATAGTCAGGTAGTAATGTACACATCTTGTTGCCAATAAATAACTTCTAATCTGCAAAAAGCAGTTACATTACGACAAAGTTTCATTCGAAACGCCGTGGCAAGCCCCGGGGGCACTTGTTCAGAGTAGTGGTAGGGGTGTGTGGCCGCACGTAAAAAAACCCAGTGCCCATTTTAGAACTAAAATTTCATCATTGTAGGACCCCATTTTAGACCTCTATGACCTTTGACTCAGGTCAAAGGCTATAAAACATTATAGGGTAATGCAAGCATGTAAAAGCAAGCATTTACATGACCGTCTTACCGGCAAAGCCTTCCACTATACCACATTTTTTGGGCTATATGTTGTTGCTGGCCAAGCAATGATTTCTGAAAAACAATTCTTGAAATACTACAAAATTTGAGTTAAAGAAAATATCTTTCACCCTCACCTAGTTTTGGTCCAGTTTCTGAAAATAATCAGTTATCTGCATTTACAGTCTGACTGGTCATCGTCCATAAAGCACTACCAGTTCATTTGGCCATGGTCGACCTGTCGGACCTTGTCAAGTATGCTGCCACAGAAGTACCTAGAGGGTTGTTGCATTATTGTTAAGGGGTGGCCGATAGTTCTGAGGGGCTGAATACGCATGTTAATGGAAGGGTCGGACTAGCAGTGGGTGTTTTAATTGTATATCTCTTTTGGAGGATTGAAAAAAGTCATCAGACAATTTTGTTTCTTTCCAATTAGTTACTGTAAGAATACCACCATCGCTAAAGGCTAATGACCATCTACTGATAAATTTGCCATATTCATTCTGAAGATGTGAAAAACATATTCATTCCATGCAAATTGTATGGTCTTGTAATGTCTTTTGTCATTTTGACACTCCACTGCACACATTGTACAACGACCTTTTTAGTCTAGCAGAACCCCGTTTTACCAGGAATAATACCCATTCGTTTTGGCGCCTTCTTTACACATATTACAGCAGCTCTTCTCAGTGTAGTTTAACTTAGTTGAGTTATTACACATTACGTAGAACAATGTACATGAACACAAGAAAGTTCTAACGACTTTAAATAACCCGTTCCCATGTAGGATTTATTGATCTAGTACGTTGTTGAACTTAGTTAAGGTAGCTAAATACCTTTTAGCCACTTTCAGATTTTATTTTTTTCTCGATTAAACACGTCCCAAACCCAAATAAAGTATACATTTTCTAAAAGCCCTGATATAGAGCTATCCGACCGAGCACAGTACACGGTCATTATTTTCATAAGAGTCACGTGACAAGCGTTTTGCTGAACCTTCCAAAAACAGGTTTTTCCCGCCTTACGCAAACACGCTGCAAGATTTCCGGTTGAAATTTCATCATTGACAAGCCTTGACAATATCCTTCAAAAACGTGTCTGCGATTTTTCCCGGAGGCTCCATTCAAATTATATGGCGTGATAATTAAAATTCCTTGAAAAGCACCTTCATCTAACACCTTTAAGAGCGCATTTAAAGAAAACAAAGGCATATAAAAAAAATCCCAGACACGGTTTTGAAGGATATTGTCAAGGCTTGTCAATGAAGAAATTCCAACAGGAAATCTTGCAGCGTGTTTGGCATAAGGCGGGAAAAACCCGTTTTTAGTAAAACGCTTGTCACGTGACTCTTATGCAAATAATGACCGTGTACAGTGCTTGGTCGGATAGCTCTATATCAGGGCTTTCAGAAAATGTATACTTTATTGGGGTTTGGGACGTGTTCAATTGAGAAAAAAATAAAAATCTGAAAGTGTCTAAAAGGTATATAGCTACCTTAAGACGTTCAGAAGACAGAACATATGACTTATTAAAGTAGGCAAACGTGTGGTCACACGGCTATATTCAGCCACTCACCCCTTTTGGGCACCCTAAAAATAATGGTATAGTCCGCTAGGTACTTCCGTGCAGCATACTTGACAAGGTCCGACCTGTCATGATAATCACTAGGAGTAGTAGAACCACTTTGTTTGGATATTTTCTATGTATGGAGTTCTGACCAATCAGTGACGTTGTTTTAAAACCAAGTCGATATTTACTTTGGCTAAAGCCAGGGGCCTCTTTAATGGTTGCCCTACCACAGAGAAAGATATTGATGCTTATTGTGTGCAGCTCAAATTCCTGCGAGCTAGACGGGAACTGACAGTTGTAATTCGTTCTTGTGTGGCACTCAAAAATTGAACCCATTTTAGATCTTATTTTGCAGTTGAATCGATTTGCCCATTTTAGACCAAGTGGCTGAAATACCTACCCCATTGGGCGGCACGTATACATATTGGTCCCCGGCGGCAAGCTCACCTATGAGCTGAGCAAAATTTACACAACAATGTGCTGACTTCTGTCATGCGCTGTATTTGTTTGTGCAGTGGAGGTACCACAATACTGGCTCTATCGCTAAGACGAGTGTCTGGGAAATCCCCTTGAAGTAATCGTTTTTCGACCGCAGACTGAGCTTATTCAGCGAAGAAAATCTGTTGGACTATTTTGTGATGACCCAGCAACATGTTGCCTGAATACTGCGCCAATCATAAGAAACAAAATAAAACAAAAGAATCTACTGTAACACTACATTCATAGCTTATATTGAAGGTTATTTGAAAGATGTGACAAAAATCGGTCTCACCGTCTGTATCGGAAAGCAGCACCCCAATGTTGTTGTTTATGGGCAACAGCCTAGTCACTAAACTAGTATATAGATTAAATGTATGAAATACCACGGACGTATAAAATAGATCCATGGAAATACTAAACCAAGATAAAACACCTGTAAGAATAAGTAAGCACCTACCTGCAGACATACTACGTTGGGCTGCACAAAGCAAAAACACAGCTAGAGTGACAACATCAACGACGGCCATCCTTCTCCATATGTGTACATGAGTCACACACTGGTGAATAAAAAGCATAACGAGTAATAAGCGCGAGGCCTACAGACTATACACAAACCTTCAAGCTGGACTACCAGAGTGACAAAATTGACTGCGATGATATAGAAGACGAAGTTATAAGCGAAATGACTGTGCGTCACTTTCTCTGGTAAATTTACCATGATGTCATTATTTATTTTTAGAGTATGCAAAATAATCATCGTTGACCATCATGCTGTGGTGGAATTTTGAAAGAGGGTCTTGATAGACCGACAGACGGACGCTACGACTATCTGACTGAAAAAATGACAGGTTGATTTCTACATTCCATGCTGTCTTTCACATTGTCTGATATTCATAACTCCCATATTCATAAAAACTCTATTTCCGTCTTGGTCTGGAAACCGACTCTGTCTGGGTGTACTTGTTATTTCACCTGAGGCATTACTATCCTGAGAAGTTCCTCATTGTGTGCATACTGCAGTCATGAAGAAACCATCCTGCACATTTCCTGAACTGCTAGGTGATTCATGTATATCTGTTTCTTTGCCCTCAAGAAGCCTCTGTGGGTCACGGTGCTGCTTAGACCGACAGAGAGGTGTAAAAGCCCCTTATAGTACAACACATAATATCGTTCTGAGAGGCGCGTGTCTTGGAATTTGCCCCCAGATTGACGAAATGAAAGACCAATTGAACGGCCGCATAGATATTGAAAGTATACTCCGCTATTGATGTACATTGTATATAGTAGATTAGTCGAAAACGTGATGGCCTGGTTCGTTTGGTCTTTGCCAATAAATCCCTCGTTTTCAAGCGATGCCCAGTGAACTTGAACTTATCAAAGCCAGTGATATCGCAGCATAGTCTACATGAGTGTTTTATTCTTTTAAGTCTCTCAGGTGCAGCACCACTCACATACTCTATAAGTCAGCAGTAAAAACGGAGCACAGTCCCTGAAGAAACAGACAATACAAGATTACTTCTATAGTCTATGGACTCGGAAGTGCTAACGGTATCAGAATCTGAAAATTTGCCAGTCGCCTTGGAAACAGGAATTAATAAAACAAGCGCCAAAATAGGCCTACATGCAATGAAAATTGCATGTCGATTCCCTCAAGTCGTAGAACATTATTGATACAAGCGCTTTAACCGTGGATCATGAGGTGTGGCTTAACATGGAAAAATAGAAATAAAAAGAAAGAATACAGCAACTGTATGACTTTAATCACATCAAGCTAGTGTTTCATAACTTAAGTAGTGCTAACTCGATAATCATGAGTGACAATCCTTACACCTTATTCTCATGCCCAGTCGTATGAAAGGATGGGCTGATATGTACGGTGAGGGATGGATCTTTATATCGGGAAAAAAGGGTAAAAACCAGGGGAAATGTTTCATTGTGAATATCGCTATTTCAGACGCTTCAGAAAAGGTATCCACAATTCGCATTGCATGTTAGAAATAGACTAAAGGGGAACAAATGTCATTTCCTGACTACCACTTGATCAGTGTCAATTATATCACTTCTAATCGTATAAGGTTGTGTTGCTTTTCTATTTCAACATACGTTAAAGCGAAGAAAAAAGCAAGCATATTGCTTGTTTTCAAGGACATCACAAAGTCCTCGTTTCCTCAACAATGGTTTAAGTGACATAGAACCACGTCATTCTGACAATATTTGCTAACAACACATTTAACAGGTCACACTACAAGGTCAGAGCACAGGGGCTTGTAAATAGCCCATTAAAATATAAGAGAGAATAAAGAATACAAGCTTTGTTTACGAGCCTTTGTCCCTTGTTCTCTTATATTGCCCTGTGTTTCCTCGCTCTGTGCATGAAGTCGCGACGGTTCAGTGACCATTTACCATGACGCTATACATACCCTGAAAGCCTTAGTATTGGAGTCAACACATAAATCCTATACAAAAGTTCACGAAGGGAAGGCGCACTACATACTGCATACATAATTACCACTACACCGTCATGACTCACATGTACAGAGCGAGGAAATATAGGGGCGAGAGGAGGAAACAAAATAATTCTCAAACACAAAACTAGGTTTAATAGCAGTATTCTTTATACTTTCTTTTTTTTGATGAGCAATTCACAAGTCCCTGTGGTCAGCGTTAACTTGCACGCTATGATCTATGAACAACCCGAATCGAATCTTACAGTACTTACTAATCTATCAAAGAGATGGGTGAACAAAACCACTCGCCTACATTCCACCTCTACCAGGGTTACATGTGTACCAATGGCGCGTTGGTAACTGCCCTTTTAAAAGAAAATCCACAGCTACTTAAAATGCATTAGTAAGAAGTCATCAATTACCGATTCAAGTTGTGTTTGCTAAAACGCTACTCAATATCAGATGTATGTGAAGATATCTGACAGCATTTCAGAATATAGGACAGTCGGGTGAATTAATTATTATTAGTTCTGCTGGGTACTCTCATTTCGGAAAGTCCCTTTGATTCTCTGCATTTTGTAACAATACTTTGTTGTATGACATCATTTGACTAATGCGCAGTCTCATGTATAGGCGTACCTATCCTTTTTTGTCGTGAAACTCTCTAAACGTGCAGGGACAGCAAATGGCCAAGAACATTTCATACATACGTTACCATCTCTCCCCTAATTGCTTACCGAGCAGCAGCTAAATGACACTACAATAATATGAATTACGCGGTATTTCAAGCGGTCACAAAACGTTCTCTCGCAATGGTCGCACTTCGGCGAACGTCTTGTATAGGACGATGCGTTTACAAAAAGCCAAATCTTTTGTTGCTCAGTTGAACCTCAGACGACTTCAACACTTGTTCTAGGTTACATATACAACATATGGAATCCATTTCAACTTGAACTCCGAACGCGGATACGACACTTCATGAAAAACGACTTCGCAAAATGGAGATGCGTGGACGCGGGTGATCCTCTTGGAAGCCACGAATCAGATAGAGACAGCCTGAGCCTGAGGCAAACAGTTGGCTTTACAGTGGTCCCAAAAAGCTGCAACTTTAGCATTATTTTTCCATTGTAAAATATTCCTATTTTCCCTGTAATATTTTGAATCATCCCCATTCAGCCAAATTACTTGCATTGACATCCGTTTTTCCTTCTATTGCGACGGGTTGTGTTGTGATTGGTTTTCTGAAATGGGCAGGGAAAAACCATGCGACCCTGAAGCAGACAAGTAAACAGTTCAGTGTAACAGTTCAGTGTAAGCCGTCCATTTGCGAGCAGGTAAACCATACAGTATCTCTCCAATGCAGCATGTCAACAATTAATCCATTCGACTGTCATTGCTAAACTGGACTATGGCAACGCTTTGCTATACAGCTTACCTACAGCTCAACTTGATTTGTTGCAGAGAGCCCAAAATTGTACTGCTCGTCTCATTATACCCGCACAAGGAAGTCTGATCACATTACACCTGTACTACAAAACTTGCATTGGCTTCCAGTCACCTATACATAATCAAATTTAAAATTCTGCTGATCACTTGTGAAGCACTCCATGGATTGACTCCAGCCTACATTACAGATTTAATAAAACAAAGCGACACCAATAGAATTCTCCGTTCCAGCAACAAACAACAACTCAGTACTATACCTAAGACGAGATTGAAATCATATGGTGATCGTTCATATTCATATTCATATTCAGCGCCGCCACTGTGGACCAATCTTTCAAACGACATTCGAACAGCTCACAACATCGATACCTTCAAATCAATCCAGATTGAAAACCTATCTATTTCAACGGGCTTTTCTGTGAACTGCGAGCGTCGCTGGGCATCTTCTGATGGATATCAGGTGCTATTATAAACTAGTAAAAGGAAACTTGAAGTTGGTATTTACTAAACATTTTCTCACCGGATGGGGGATATTTGAGGCATGTAATGTCATATTAAAAGTAGTTTGACGTTGAAAAAACACTTGCTGAGCTTGAAATTTGTGTCCGGTAATGGCAATCACTGGAAAGGCTGCAGATAAGTTAAAATTTGATTCATCGACTCGTTTTTCGTCAGTCAGCAAGCCGGAACTAACTAAATCATGCCTTACATCACGACTTCCAGAATCATCCCTTTTACACTCAACAGAAATATTCTTAGTGATTGGCATCAGTTTCTATAAGCTTAGTGCGCTCTGACGAAGAAAAGCGATAATGTGACTATAATGTGCCCTGTAAAAGTAAAATTTAACATTCTACATATCTGTTGAAATGTCGAGGTCGCTAAATAGAGAGAGTGCGCTTCTAAAAGCCATCGATGCCTGCTTTAATTTCAGTGCATTGCATTATTTCCTCTCTACTATCTGGTCGACGCCATTAAATCCTTCTGATGTCAGAAAGCCAAGGTTTAAGACCGTTTATCACATGAACTGGCCCGTATCTTAACCTGTGTGACGTACACCAGCACAGATAAGAGATCCATATTACCCCTGTTGTACGCCATCAACCGGCACTTTTTTCCTGCATGGTACCATTCATACCTGCACGCTGCGACGGACACAGACCGATTTGTCGTGATCGATGCCGTGTTCTCATGATATTTTTACAAAAAGGTGCCCGGATAAATCCAGACATGGAAACATATATAAGGTATGTCCAACGAAAGTTCGAGCTATTCCCGAGAATCGAATGGGGATACCGTCGATCGTGTTTTTTTAATGGCGCAATAACGTTGCGGCTAGGCTCCAGTAGAGTCGTAAGGCAAGGCTCAATGTGGACGTCGTACCTGGCAATCCCGGCCTGTTTGGCTATAAACTTGACATCTACACCACAACGTAAGTTCAACTGAATAAACGAGTACCGCATAATCTTCGGGAAAGCGACATAGGAGGCAAAAGCATAACGTCATTCGACTAACAACAATAAAATGTCCTTCATCACACAAAAAAGTTCCGTAAATTCTCGCTCAGAATCAAACCTGCAGCGAAGGCTGTAGCGAAGACATAAGCTGTCGAGCTGTAGTCTTTACACTGCAGTTCAGTGCAGCGCTGTGGAATCCAATGTATTTCGAAAGTTGACTCACATAACACAGTTTCCGTCAAATAACAAATTAAGGATGTATCAACGGGCAAGATATGTGTCACTGCAAACATCAAAGTCCGTTAGACGAAAACATTGACGACCGAGATCGGGATCCGAGTTGACACCGGCGGAGGCCGGTCACGGCAGCGTTTTGGTCACAAACATGCAATGTGGCCTACTATGTGTGTCATCGAACGGAAGCTTTCGCGCTCGCCAAGGTTGAAAACTTGTGTGATATTTTAAAAAGCCATGGCATCTGTAAGAATGAGAATTACAGTTTCGATCGTGTCGTTGCATTTTACTTCATAAATCTATTTGTAAATATTCTAAAGAACTATGGCTATCCGTCGCTAGCATGGTGAAAGCTATGTCCGCCGATGGCCAACTTGCCTTAGCATCGACAGAGCGAGACAATGATTGACACGTTCAAGTGACCGAATCCGTATGTCTAATTGGTAGAGATACCGTTTGATGTATTAAAATTTCAGCTTAATGGGATTTATGAATGAAAGCATCTCCTGGGTGACGGGCCGCTTTATCCATTCAACGAAAGTAATCCGCGTAAATAAAACACAAATCGCGACGGAATTCATGAAATTTGTTACAATTAGTTTGATCCATCTACGTCAAATGAAAAATAAGAAGACTGTTCATGTGATAAATATATAATCCCATAGATTTTTTCTCTGTTTGACGTCATCGTTTACGAGTGTTTTACTCGCGGATCGGTACAACTTCGAGCCGAAGGCGAGAAGTTGTGCGGCTCCGCGAAAAACACTCGTATACGATGACGTCAAACAGAGAAAAATTCCATGGGACGATATATATTTACAGCCTCATGTATCAGTTGACACTCCTGATGGGTGGGGCTTGGGGCTTGTAGACGTAAGAATATATGTAATATTACTCGTGTACGACGCGAGAAAATGTCAAGATTTCGGTATTTTATTTGCAAAAGACTATTTTCGAAAAAAAGCCAGTCTGATGCTTTAATGAGTGCATCTTCAAAAATATTAGATATGAAATCGTCTCGGTAACGCGAAGCTTGTCAATAATTTCGGAATCATAAACGGTCACCTTTTAATCAATGTAATCACATGAAATTTTCTTAAAATCTCGTAAACAGTTGCCTTTTCAAAAAGAAAGGAAATAAAAGGAGAATGTGCAAAGTACTATTCCAATATTAAATCGATTGCTCAAAATAGTAACGATACAACAATTGTAACGATTTTTATGACGGTTCATACATGAAACGGGAGTCAAAGTAATTTACATAAAATTGGAGTCAAAGTTATTACTGCAGGCAAGACCACACGGCACTTGGAATGGTTACTTTGTTGGTTTACATCAAAGGATGCCATAATCACTTCAACTGACGGACCACAGCAAACATGTCATACCTGTATTGGTTGCTGGGGACCTAATTACATAGTATAAAAATGAAATCCGCCTCCTTGATGAATTATCTAAACGATATAATTTTCTCGATTGTTCTGAACGTAATAAGCGGTTGCTCGCTCAGAGTCCTTGACGGACAATCAGGCAAATTAATTCATTGATTGGATATGTGATTATGTCAAAATTAATACAACTGCAGAAGAAAAAACATATCATAAAATTCTATTTTGTAACTATTGGCCAAAGTCTTCAATAATAAGTAAGTGTTTACGTTGGTTATATGATTATGTCAAAATCAAAACAACTGCAGAAGATAAACGGTCATAGAATTCTGTTTTGTTACTATCGGTTGAATTCTTGAATAATTAATATCAGTGTTTACATTGGTTATATGATTATGTCAAAATCAATACAACTCCAGAAGAAAAAATTGCATAGAATTCTGTTTTGTTACTTTGGTTGAATTCTTGAATAATTGATATCAGTGTTTACATATGAATAACTGCGATAGCAATAATTAAAGTCCATTTCAAAAATATACAGATTATCGACTCGTTCAATATAAAAACACATTAATGAAATATGGTCTAGAAATAACACTAGGTATTGATCTTATTTAGAGTTCGTCGGGAGTTGTTGTCGGCAATTACTGTTGATACTCACGGATGGCTTCACTGAAGCGGTAGATGGCGTACGCACCTAACTGCATCGATCTTCGTTGTCTGGTGTCTTTGTACCCTAAATGTCCCGTGCGGCAGATGATATTGAACTCCGTTTCAACTCGAAAGCTAACGATCATCCTACAGTTTCTGCACTATTATACTAGTTTAGTTCACATTATACAGTTTGATAAACACATTTTCAATACCACATGAATCATTGTGTCATATTCAGTAGTTATTTTCATCATTGTGGCAGGTTACCGGTTCTGCTTCTTTGTGGCTTTGCTCAGTGCCACCCGGATTCCTCCACCATGTTAAGTCTACATGGAAAGGGTTTTGATGATTTCTTCTGTATCATTTCTTCTAATCTCATTTCAGCTCCTCTCGAGGACATTCAGATTGGCTTTGTGTAGAAAAATCACTGGTACGTTTTCCGATTATTGGCTCGCAAACGTAGACACTCCTGAGTCCGAAATCTTCTGTAACCTCATCGACGTTATTTCTTTGCAGACAGGCTTGAGTTCCATTTAACTTTTATTTTTGTGCGACTCAATATACAATGTAATTGACACTAGTCTGACGTTTACATTTATATTAAGGCATTTGATGTCTCATTTTCGACGACTGCTAATATATAGTAAGCTTATTGCGAAATATCTTTAAAGTCTTAAAGAAATGACTTGTCTCCGTAAAATTCTATTTGTAACTAGTCTAAATGGTTATGGAATAGGAGTTGTCAAAGGAAGAACGTCCGGGGAGTTTAACACTCATAAGTTATGCTTTGTCCACAAATGGTTGAAGCGGCTGTACTTTATGGCTGTTGGGCAGCTTGTTCTGCATGCATTTATAACACTGCGCGCAGTATTAAAGGAGAAAATTGCATATCATTTTCGCTGCTACGCAAACAAACCCAAGAACTACGTACTCTATAAGGCAAAACTTAGACCTTGACTCATCTCGAAGTCCTACACTGATTGACCGCGAATTTATCGCCAGCTTTGCAAATAATGCGTCTTCTATCCAGGTTGTTTAACAGCAAAAACAATCCGTTGAAAATGTTTTTCAGAGATGCATCATCTACATTGCCTAGTTTGGTCAATTCTTCCTGCTTCTCCTCGATGTCTAACGTCAGTGGAGGTAGATGAGCAGGCATCCTAAGAGAGTTGTTTTGGACTGCGTTGGTGTTTAGCCGTAATTGGCTCGGTGAAGAATCCCTGGAAAATTTGAATGAACTATCAATATTTGTATTTGGTAACAGTTTGAGAACGAGTTTTGCTTATTTTGAAACGAAAATGTATAGATTTCACTCAAGTTACTGAAATATGAGATGAAAAACTGACCTTTCGTTGGTGTTTCAATGTGATCAAACGTTGTACTAGGTCACTGGCACTTGGTCTTCTCTCGGCTTTGCTGTTCCAGCAGTCTTTCATAACTTCATACCTGTAACTTTGCAAAGGCATTGTATAAGAACTTACTGTTTTTGTGAGGGGAAAAATAGATACTTCTAGTGCCAACATTCTCTAAAAATATGACGTCAGAGGGTATTTTTCGAAAGACTATTTCCCCAGGAAAATAGTCTTTGCAACATTGCCCGGTCATGTGACTGTGACCGAGGTGTCGTCTGTATGGTGACTTTTTGAACAATGGTGGGTGGTCAGAGCGCCAAGCTTTTAGAAAAATGAGCGACATTTTGCACCCTTCCTGACAGGAGCTTGAAAAGCTAATAAAAAAAAAGTTCAAATTCAACAAGGATGTCATTTTGTATACTAAGGAAGTTTTCGCTTTTTCCCGAAGCTGAATCAGATTGGAAAAGAGCGACTCAACACAAAGAACCAACAAGAAAAGAGGACATGACAAAATTATGCTGTCGTCTGCTGTTGATTGTTCTGCGTCATGAGGAAAAGCATATAAATTGTAATTAGCGGGAAACGTTTCAGCAACTTGGGTAAACTCAATCATTGTAAAAATTTCATGACATGCTGATGCACAGAATATATTAAAGCACATAAATAGAATAATAATAAGAGCATGAACATATGGGCGTTAAAAAACACCCTTACCCTGGTCTTAATTCGGGCTACAGCGCCCGTTTTATTTTCCCTCGTGGCCGTGCGTTACTAGAAAAACACCTCTATACCTTAGGCCTTCAGCCCCAGGGAATAGCAATGTATTTCTAGTAACGCACGGCCCCTTGGGGTAATAAGCGAGTGCTTTAGCCTTCATAACCAGGTAAAAGGAGTTTACTTAGAGTCATTCCCGTTATAGCTGCTGTTGTTGTTGTTCGTGATAATGATGATCATCCCAACCGCCACCATCACCTACATCATCATCATCATCATCATCATCATCATCATCATTATCATCATCATCATCATAACCATCGCCAAAGTAATTACCAAATATTATCATCATCAAGATCTCTATCGTGGTCATGACAGGAAATGACACGTAAAGAGGTAAAAAAAGAAAGAGACTCATTTTCCCCGTGCTTGCCTTAAGTTCTAAAAAATGCAATCATCGCCATTGAAAGAGTATTAGCGCGATGATGTGCTTCTTAAATGAAGAAACTTACAAATCAGCAGGGCAACCTTGACATCTTGGAAGTCTTGTTCCATTTGTTATCATGTCTAAGATCTGATTATTTGGCAGATTCTCATATGGGCGTTGCCCTGGTGATAAAATAAAGCGACGAAATGGCTGAATGTAAAGAACTCTTAAGGTTTTCAATGATCAACACGTGAAAAGATTATAGTTTTAGAAGAATAAAATACTATGAAATCAAATTGATGGACTTTCAGTACTTCTCTGTCTCATTCCCCTATCCCTATCCATATTTCTCTGTCTCTCCCTGTCTCTCTCTCATTCATTTCTTTCTCGCTGTCTTGTCGCTGTCTCTCATTTCTTTCTCGAGCTCTAATCGTTCCCTCTCTCTCTCTCTCTCTCTCTCTCTCTCTCTCTCTCTCTCTCTCTTTCTGTCTCTGCCTCTGTCTCTGTGTCTCTCATACACATAGTTTTGGGAAACACTTACCAAGTGAACTGACTTCCCATAACAAAACACCAAAGGACCATCTGTAATCAAAGATTGATATACATAAATAGAGGGTAATAGATCGAGTAGACTCGTTACTGAAATGACTGTATCGAAGTCATGAAGAAAAGGCGACTACGAGGACTATGACATAAAGACGTATAATTTGCACTTTTCAAAAGAACTGGAGTTGAACAAGGGCCTTTACCACGGAGCAGAACGTTTATCGTTTGGGTTGACAAAAATGTTTGAAGAACTACAGCACAGTATGGTACTCCTTGCCGCAGAATTGCATTGTCATACGCTACAAAGCAAGCAAGTCATGAGCTCTTCAAAAACATTTGTAACTCCTATAGGTTATTATTGTGAAAGTGTTGAGCTTCGAGCTTTAGAATTATACAACAAAAAATTATAAGCGGTATAAGTAATTCTAATTGCATTTTTATCCCTGCACAGCTGAGATGAAGACATACATATATCCAGCACTCCAAGCCTTACATGTCACTTTCAGTGGAGTATCCGTAGTCACCTTCTAGTGTCTCAGGTGCCATCCATCGGAGAGGAAGTTTGACGTGATCGTTCTCGTTGATCGGCTTCTTGTAAATGTAGGAATAGACATCTCTTGCAAGACCGAAATCACACAATTTTCCGACATTGTCGCCATAAATGACCACATTTCGGGCTGCTATATCTCTGTGGATAATCTGAAGTGAGAAAGGACCCTTAAAGATAAAACTATTCATTTGATATATGGAGAGAGAGAGAGAGAGAGAGAGAGAGAGAGAGAGAGAGAGAGAGAGAGAGAGAGAGAGAGAGGAGAGGAGGAGAGAGAAGCAGAGAGACACAAGAGAGACACAATATTGCTGTTCGTTATTCTGTCAGACGGTAATACATGTGTTTATACGTACAACCCGCCATGGCATATAGTGTAAAATATCGAATTTTTGTAAAACGTATTGAAAAGTAAGACAGATTCCAGTGGTCTAAAATAGAGTTGTGAAACTTACATGTTTCTGATGTAGATAAGCAAGTCCTCTACATGCGTCTATAGAGGCGTCGGTGAGGAATGAGCCCTCAAGCGGCAGGGAATCCAGAAAGGTTAACTTTTTGTATTTCTGTTTTGACTGCAGATCCATTACATCATCCAAGAGGTCGCCCTTTTCTGCGTATTCCACGACTATCTTCAGTGGTCCTTGTGGATATGGAGAACAAAGAGTGGTGGCTTATGTCAATCATAATTCGCAATATATCTGGAAGATTTAACTGCACAGACACTTCGTGACTTTCTGCGCATTTTATTTAATGATCCTTGTTACACGGTGTAGGGGATGAATTCTTTAGTTTTCGTCGCTCAATTCTTAGTATACTAAAATAGAAATCATCACTGAACGCCAAATTTTGAAATATGATCTCTTAACAGCCTTAATTATAGAATTACATTATGCAATAGTTTCAAGTACATATAGGAGGTGCTCAAAAGGAAAAATCAACCCGGTTTTTAAAATTTGTGAATTAGTAATCAGAGACTAAAATAATATTTGCACGCAACACATTGGTAGATAAAATGGAACTTTGGAGAGTGGTCGAATACGATTAAATTAAAAAGAGCAGGACTCACCATCATCCACAACGACGCCGTGAATATTCACAATGTTTCGATGAATTCCCAGTCTTATATGATGATATGCCTCGGACAGTAGCGCCTTTTCTTCCTTATCGGAAATGTCAGCTGTTAAAATAAAAATAGAAAAATAGGGAAAAGTGTAATGATCGCATTTTAGTATTATAAAACATTTTTAGTGACAGATTTGCTTATCTGACACAGCTAACCAACCGACGATATGACACTATGTATGTATGTATGTATGTATGTATGTATGTATGTATGTATGTATGTATGTATGTATGTATGTATGTATGTATGTATGTATGTATGTATGTACGTACCTACCTACGTACCTACGTACGTACCTACGTACGTACCTACGTATGTATGTATGTATGTATGTATGTATGTATGTATGTATGTATGTATGTATGTATGTATGTATGTATGTATGTATGTATGTATGTATGTATGTATGTATGTATGTGTCGAGTATCATATTGTTTGCATTTATACATGGTCCATGTATAAGTTACATATACTTAGCCATAACTTGAACCACAGCATGCCGAGAACCTAGCATTGCCGCTCTGCTTGTAAAAGCTGTAGTAAGACAAGCCTGTAAAGACTTGCCACGACAAGAAGTCAATGAGACAGAGAACACATGTATTTGTCTTCAAACTAAAGTGTTCTAACTTCAGAGACTGACACGGAGAATAAGCTTTATTTCCCAAAATGTTTTATACACATTTGTAAATGCAATCATGTATTGGACAATTTTAAATGAAAGTAGCATTTTACTCGCCCTCACTTAGCCATGGTTTACTAATCTAGCTTCAGTGATGCATTGTCAAATCACAGTTGGTTTTTTCCGTGCCTGTTTCAAAATGACGTCGCTGACCAAGGGTGTTTATTTCAGCAGGGACCCTCCCTCGAAACAACCTAGGGAGACTATGCCACTCTGACGACATGAAACCTTGCAGATCAGGTAATGATTTCAAAAATGCATTTACAACACAATTAATGGCTTGGTTGTACAATCATACCTGTATCAAAAGTGGTTAATGTGACCAAAGCAGCTTCGCACAACGAAGAGATGCAACCAAACTTTATTCGGCAAATTCTTTCAATGATTGGAAAGTGACAAAACTAGTAAACTATAAACGTGTATCATACACTGAATTTGCTTCATATTTCCTTGACATTCATTGCTCATTTCTGAGTCGAGGCAATATATTATCAACAAGAAAATCGCACAAACACAGAAATGTCGACCCCTCCCTTTAAAAGAGACTTTACAACAGGTACGTAAAGATGTAGAGTTGTGTCAATGAAAGGTTTGTACGAAGGCCAGATTAGTGATATTTACATTTGCATGTTTTAACAGCCACAGTCATTTCACCTGCGTCCTCTTTGCGGTATTTGGCTTTGAAAACGGTGCCAAACCCCCCTTGTCCAACAGCTTGTCCCATTTTGAGCTCAGATCCTTTGATGATCCACTTTGAGATATCGGTTACCATCACACTGCCTTCTCCGTCATTTGCAGTGTCCACCTTAGCTATGTCCTGAAGAAGAAAGGTTGAGAGAGAGAGAGAGAGAGAGAGAGAGAGAGAGAGAGAGAGAGAGAGAGAGAGAGAGAGAGAGAGAGAGAGAGAGAGAGAGAGAGAGAGAGAGAGAGATACACGGGCCGGCTTATTCATAATTTTTACCCGTAACTTTATGTTGACTACCAATACCTTGAACTTTCAGTTTTGTGAATTTTCAAGTAGTAATTGTACGGTATATTGTAATAATTACGGCCATTAATACCATCAACAATGATGCGTTACAAAATCCTTCAGCATAAATGTTGTCACCAGTCCTGCAGCGTTTTACACATTACATTCGCCTAAACTATCAAGAACAGCGATTTAAAGACGTCGTTCACATACCTTCAGAACTCTGATGCGATCTGCTGTTGACTTGTCACGTTTCCGTATATTAAGAATTCGCCGCCAGATGGCGTAGGCCGTCATAAATGTCATTAACGCCCCAAACAAAACACATACAACCACCAAAATGATGACGTTTTGAATGGGGAGACCAGGAATTTTCTCTGCAAAGGTGAGTTTACTATTATTTGGAAGAGTTTATACGCCACGCAGATAACAAAGGCTCTCATCCTGATGTTGTTTGGTTTATCGGATTGAAATCAGATGCTCGGATAGCTTTTACTCTTTCCTTGATTTGGTCTGCCGTAAATAGGATCTCACACTTCATTAAGACGAGACGCAAGCGTTAAGGAGAGAACATGATTCTATAAAGACCGACAAAATTTCTTCATCTCATTCAAGGATAAACTAAGCATCATTTAAACATATCATATCTTTCAATACTCTTGATGTTTTCATTGATAATTGACAATTATGATTCTATAAGTGTACCTTTTTGGGATAAGATAGACCTACGCATATTTAACAAGCATCCAAAAGTTCAATCGACAACATCGATTTTCTTACGAACTTTATGTTATCTCTGTAACAGACGACGTAATGCCTCAAACAAAACGCACAAGTCATAGTGTAGGGAAACCCGTGGAGTCAAGTAGACTTACCTTCACAATAAACTCCTTCCCATCCGTCAATACACGTGCAATTTCCTGTCACGTGATCACAATCCCCATTTTGACAAAGACACTCTTCGCTACAGTTCCGTCCATAATAGTTGCTGGGGCAAACTGAACGTTTCACGATATAAAGACGACAAGAACATTACACGATTACCAAAGAGGAATATGCATTTAAGGGAGACAGAAAGAAAACCAAAGTGCTCCTACAAGCAATGTGAGCGTTCTCATAAGAAATAAAACAAGATAAGATATGAAATACACCAACAAATAAAAAAGTGCCGGCAGAAGGGATATAATGACCTTCTAATGAAATTTATTGTCGTTTCTATCTGTTCAATTAGTTTTACTAATGTCAAAATATGTTTGTGATCTTACCTAACTAGAGACTGTAGGACATAAATTTTTCGAGTGTTGTATATATTTGGCAAAGATCGAATCACATCATCGGCGTATTCATGTCCTTAGTATTCGCTAAGACATAACCAACTTCATGGGAATTAAACAAATAGGAAATATAAGTGAGCTATTTCATCTTCTAGAGGTGGTGACCCCATCCTGTAAAGGTAGCCAAAGTAACAGAAGCTTCAACCAGAACGATTGAACTTACCTTGATCACAGTTGTTTCCAGTTAAACCAGCAAAACACAGGCAGCCGGCAAATCTCTCACAGGTAGAATTAACGGGACAGGTGCAGCTGATATCACAAACCGTGCCGTACATTTCTGGTGGACAGTCTGTTGAGAGAAAGAATTACCTAGTCCGAGATATACTAACAACTCTTGTTGGGTGAATTCCCTGGACTGTCATTTTAGAATAGCAATGGCCCGAATAAGCTACTGTATTAATGAATAAAAACCATAGCCTACAGTAGGTCTGACCACGGTTCACCTGGTGGAGAGACTGTGTTTGGTAAGGACTGTGATCTAAGAAAACAATTCGTTAACACCTTGCATGTGTTTGCTGTTGTCATAAGGTCACTTTGCATGTTCCCTTTTCGCAATCGCAGCGAACATTCTATCATGTGAAGTTTCCCGTCGGCATATTGCACTTTGCACCAACGTGTAGCCTGTTCATGAAAATAATTTGTCCATTTCAGGTTTGCTTAACTTTTGTCTATAATAGGTTAAACATTATATTTCTAATGAAGCTGTACATAAGAAGTCACTGACCTTGAACTTGAAGATCGAAAACTGCTTCGTATACTCCTTGTTCTGTTGATATAACTACGCATTTGTAGTGACCAGTAGTTTTTTTCTTGTCTTTGTAATTCACATCACTAACGAAATCAATACTGAGAACTTCATCCCTGTAATTGACCACAATCATCCTTAAATGATGTCTTTGAAATTATAAGCATTTGAAAATGTTATTCTTGAAAATGTATGTATGTATGTATGTATGTATGTATGTATGTATGTATGTATGTATGTATGTATGTATGTATGTATGTATGTATGTATGTATGTATGTATGTATGTATGTATGTATGTATGTATGTATGCACTAAATATATGAAAGCACTCTCCATTATACGACATTCCTCATAAATTGAGATTGTGTAAATTCTTTTATGCGTACAGATACTATATAGGGTCGTTGGCGGAATTGATAGATGATTACAGTCATAAAGTCATTTAAAAGAAATGCGTTTCTATGGAAGAATAAAGTTTTATATTAAAGACCTTTGTCACCTACCGATTTTGGACCACGCTGTTGAAGTACCAGGTTGTATTGGTCGCATTGAAGTGAAAGACTCCGCAGGTGAGGTTTAACTGCTCGCTAACGTACACATCCTCTAGGTCTCTAGATGGAACTATCACCGCTTCTGGATAAACTGGAATCGAACAGAGATTATAAAAAAATTATTGACATGAAATATGAAATGAGAACGCTGAACGTATCAATTCTTTATGGATTCTGTATGAACGTTTTGATAGGCTTATAAATAATCGAAGTTAATCTAATGTGCTTTTTTTTTTCCATGTAAATTTCAATCCTTGTTTTGCACAAGTATAGTGTGAAGGTCTATAGGTCTATTTGAAGATACCTTAAAATAATAGGTAAATAAGTTCATGGCAAGAATGAAATGTCCTGCAGATTAAAAGTGTCTGCAAACACTTCATTAAACCGCTTAGCAAAAGACTACTATGTGTGCTTGGATATCTAAACCGTTGACTCGCTAACGGACTCTATTCAAAGATGGTGCCAAAGTCCAATTTAAATCGCATTTTAAAGAGAATTTCATCTCACCTTGCTCGCAAGTTTGACCTCGCCACCCAGGGGCACAGTAACACGCCCCGTTGAAACTATGACAAGATGCACCATTGTAACATTTGCAGTTTTCACTGCAATTAGCACCGTAAAAGCCTGGAGGGCAAGCTGTGAGGGAAACCACACGATGGTTATTTGGTTGAGTTCAGATTGTTTGTGATAGACTGACCATTTCAGTGGTGACTTTGTATTTTGCCATGTCTTCGTGGCTATGATCTAGTATTAAACGAATATAAAATTTCTCAAACAAATGCTTTAACTTTAAGACGATTTTGAAAAAATAGCGTAGAATGGCTCCTTCAGTCTTGACAAAAATGATGTTTGTTTTATAATTACTGACACAAAACTTTTTTTTTAGTTTCAGAACCTGTCTATGCCATCCATCAAACATGACTTTTTATTTCCACGACACTGGGCTTTTGCAGTTCTGTGCCCGTTGATGTCATAAACTAGCGTCGGAGTCAGGCATCCGCTCATAAATTATCGCAGAGATGTAAAGTACAAAATTTCATGGAGCTTCTTTACAGTCAATGTTGTCAATTCAGACGTAAGTCTTAAATAAGCAGCGAGTGTTTTTTAGCAAAATCCACTAGGTAATTTTTACGAATCGAAAAATGATGTTGAAATATAAGCGATATATGCGGCGCTGCATGAGGCACGTCCTACAGAACGACAATTGGAGAACACTGTGTTAGGGCACAGACAAGCCTATGGCTAGAGTAAAGTCTTCGCGTACATATATAAAAAGTGGAATAAGCTTAATTTTTATAGAGAGCAATCTGATATCTTCATTACGTAGAATATCAAGGTTTGCGGAAGACCCCATGTTGTCGGTCAAGTTGCACACGAAAAAGCAAATATGAACTGAATATGCTCACGTGTTTTACAACAGGTTCATTAATAGTAGTACGCTTCACAGAACAATGAGATATATGTTATCACTATGTGTAGCAGGTTTTTTTAAACTTCGCACAGTACTCTCAGAGTTTAATCACTAATTACAAAACTTTATTTAATATGCGAATGAGCTGTCAATTAACTTGACACTGCTCAATGCTTTATGGGACAATTAGATATCCATCAGATCAACATTTGTAGCTCGTTTTATTTAATTTAATGCTGTAATTTTAGAGTAATGTCACTAATTACAAAGTTCATTAAATATGCAAATAAACCCTACATTAAATTGACACTGTTCAATGATTCATAGCACAATTAATATTTATCAAGTCAATATCTGTAGCACGTTGCACCAAATTTTAGTGCCGAAATTTCAGAGTTATTACCTAATTACAAAGTTTATTAAATATGCAAATGAACCCTTAATTAACTTTATACCACTAAATGCTTTACAACACAGTTAGATATCTGTCGTATCAGTATGTGCAGCAGTGTTCATCACATTTGATGCAGTTATTTCGGAGTTATATGACTAATTATAAGACTTCATGGAATATGCAAATGAGCTAATCATTAACTTGACACTGCTTAATGCTTCTCAGTACAATTGAATATTTATCAGATCAACATCTGTAGCAAGTTTCATCAAATGTAATACTTTAATTATGGAGTAATATCACTAATTACAAAGTTCATTAAATATGCAAATGAACCCTTAATTAACTTCACACAACTAAATGCTCTACACCACAATTAGATATTTGTCGGATCAGTATCTGCAGCAGATTTCATCACATTTGGTGCAGTTATTTTGGAGTTATATCACTAATTACTAAACTTCATAAAATATGCAAATGACCTATTTGTTAATTTGACACTGCCAAATGCTTCTCAGTACAATTAGATATTTATCAAAACAATATCTGTACCAAATTTCACTGACTTGGGTGCTGTAATTTCAGAGTTATATACCAAATTACAAAGTTCATTAAATATGCAAATGAACCCTTAATTATTTCACACTACTAAATGCGTTACACTACAGTTAGATATCAGTCGGATCAGTATCTGCAGCAGATTTCATCACATTTGGTGAAGTTATTTCGGAGTTATATGACTAATTACAAACCTTCATAAAATATGCAAATGAGCTATTTATTAACTTGACACTGCCTAATGCTTCTAACTATAATTAGATATATATTAGATCAATATTTGTTGCAAGTATCATCAAGTTTGGTGCAGGAATTTCAGAGTTATCTCACTAATAACAAAAGTTCATTAAATATGCAAATGAGAAGATAATTGACATGACACTCACAGTATCATCATTATGTTCTTAGATTGTCATCAGTGAAAAGTTTCATGAAATTTGGTGCAGTATTTCTTGATATATGTCTACACTGTCATTACCGTCTCCATAGGGAAACCATTGTAGGAAAAAAACAATATTGCATAACTTCATTAATATGCAAGCCACACTAACCAAAATCTAATCAGTTCTTGCAAGTAGCACATGGTACCGGTGTACCAAATCTGACTTGAATCCGTTCAGGCGTTTTGAGTTATCGTGTAAACAGACAGACAGACAGACACACACACACACACACTAACACACACACACACACACACGGACAGACAGACAGACATCGCTATGACAATAGCCCACGTGTTTACACACGAAAAAGAAACATTTCGTTTCTCTTTACAGGACAACCGGATAGTTCTTTCTCGGGTTCATATAAAAATGGCGCCCTCATCGAAATGCTATATGGAGGTGTTAAAAATTACGTATAATGAGATCTCCCCGAAATGCGTACCCAAATCTTAAAGATTTACATCAGTGATTTACTGGGCAATAAACTATACTGTTATCATTATTAAGTCTATACATAGTCTAGAATGGTGACAGATGATTACCCAGCACACCATGGCACCTTTAATCCAAATATTGACAACGCTAAGCTTTGGGTTTCACAAGGGTTAGGGGCGCCAGCTTTTACGAGACAAGAGCAAACAAATATTCAACCAGTGGTCATAACATTACGATGACTGATTTTCTAAAGAACGCGTACTCTCACAAATGGCCGTCATGAGAGGTAGGGATTTTTTGGCGTTTGCAGTATCAAAGAGTTTTTAGTCTGCCCAGTCACGGTTAAGAAATATCAAAGCAGATGATATATATTTAAGGTCAGGTTAGTAATTCAGCACCACAACAAGTAATGTTCCAGTGCACCATCCTGTGACAGTCAACCTTGACAGTTGGGTTTGTCATTCTATTAAGTTGGCAACGCACCTTCTTTTAAGAAGACAGAGGAAAGATCGGACGAATGGATAAATGGAGGAAGATACATTATTTACATTATTTTATACATTATTTTATTATGATTTCTAATTCTAACCTTTAATTTAGGTCGATGTCAAAAAGAAACATGTTATTTATTAACGCGAGTCTGGGCAGCATAAAGCATTTTTCAACGATGAGATAAGAGACTAGTGAAAATAAATCATTACACAGCCTTTCAAACCATACAAGCTGATCGTCCTCTGTTTAGAGCAAAAAAGGGCTTTACGGAAAAGGACAGTAAATGATTGAAGGTGGACTTTTATCAAAGGCATGTCATCGCTAAACCAGAACTATTCTATGTGGCGACATAACTATGTGTATTTATCGCCCAAAGCGTTCAAGGTTTGAGCTCCTTTAGTGCTTGTGGAACCACACACTTCATCACATTTTATGGATTACCTGCATCCAACATCACATTATTATAAAGAGAGTACAAGACTCTGCTGCACGTTTACTTGTACAGGTAAATAAACTAGAACACATAGCTCCTATTCTGGTGAAATTCCACAGGCTACCAGTCATTTATAGAATTAAATTTAAGATTTTATTCGTCACCTACAAGGCTCTGAACGGTTCTAGGCCTGAATACCTGACTGCACTCATCGAACGCAGTAATTAACCTTTCCAGATCTCTCCGTGTAGCAGATGGATTGTCTCTCTCAATTCCACGGACACGACAAGAAAAGATCTTTTTAGAAGAGTAATTATCATATCAATAGAAATTCTAGAATTCTCCAGTGTTGTCTGCATTAATATAAGCTCCTTTTAGTATAAATATGGGACGGTACAGATTTTCAGCTACGCTGTTAGGGTTCACTTCTGCTTCAAAACTTTTGGGACGTTTCAAGACCTTCACACTCACGCTGGACTTGCTTTCTGAACGTCGGCACGGTTTGGACAACCTTAAGCTGCAAGTAAAAGGACTTCCTCACTTATCAGTGTGTTTATTATAAACTCCCAGGAGACTGATTTAGGGCTTTGTGCTCTGCATTGTAATTTGTATTGGATTTACACCCTTAATCAAGTTCTTAGTTGTGATAAATATGATGTAAAGAAAATCTCTGACTTCACGGCCTATTTTCTGTCGTAACAATCGTTCATTTTCATATGCTGCCGATATAGGCTGCCTAGTCATATTCATTCTGCATCATGTACTGAAGTTTTCAAATCCAGACTAAAGATCAATTTTTTTGAAAAAGCGTACCCATGTGACACTGTGTAAAGTGCCAGTGAACATGTTGATGGATACTAGGCACTATATAAATATCTTATCATATCATATCGTATCTTGTCGAAATAAAAAGAATTAACGATTAAAAAACTAAGCACTGATTGGAGAAAAATGATAAAAATACGGACAGGATAAATTGGATAGATTTACACTGGAATTTTGCTTAAACGGAAAAGTTGTTAGCTTTATTAAAATTTAAATTTATTAGCTTTTGTAGATTTTTATATTTCAAATATTTGTGTTATGTGCACTTTCAAAACGGAAAAAACCGACATCTTGAAATCTTGCTTTCAAAGCCAAAGTCTCACCTTGTATGTTTATATTATATCTAAGTCTTCCCATCAATGGATATTCGCTAGTCTGCACGGCATACAGACATTCGAGCGTTGTGACGCCCTTCGGTACCCGAAACTCTACCTCACCAAGAATAGACGTCCAATTCATGAAGCTCCACTGGGGATCGATGACAGCCGACTTCGGCCAGTTTCCCGCCGGAAAGTATGCATTGACAGTTGGTAGCGCTTTGTAACCCCGTTCTGTGACGTCTGTACAGGTAATCATAGCTGACTGGAGATTCTTTGGCGGCAAATTGTTGTCAGGTACCGGTGCATATAGTGTCATGCGACCTTACCGAACGAAAATAGCGATATTCTAAGTTGCATATACGTGGTAACTGGTATAATTTAGTAAATGCTGCATGGTTACGAAGCCCGAACGGGCAGTTTTTATGATCAAGAAGTGGAGACATTTTGTTCTCTTTTGGTCCAGAGGGCAAAAAGCCTATACATATGAGCCGGTTTCATTCGGGGTGCAGATCGTTAGGGCAAAGTCATGTGACGGGCCTTGGAATTGGAATTGAAGGATTTCATAGTGAGAAGACGGTTTCTAGTGGTGGGGAAACTAGTGGATTTAACCCTTTTCCTCCCAGACAGTATCACTTCTTTTCTCCATCAGCCAAGTCAGTAAAAGGCGGTATTGAAACAAACAATGACGTATTTTCACCCACTTGGTTTGGTCTGTTATAGCATCTTTAGTAAATAAAATCAAGGATACAGCATTAATGTTTTCAACACCCTTCAAATATACAGTATTATGTTAAAATACACCATATGGAATATGTTGTGTTTCGTTAATTTTAACCATCTTGACCTGCTGATGAAATATGGACTTGGCAGGAAAAGGGTTACGGATAAATTTTTCGAGTTGCGAACAGCTTCCACTTTCACCACCGTATATTTTTATTGCTCTTAGAGAAATATCTTATTAGTAACATGTAAAACACCTAGGAGGCAAGTTACAATTTCCAGAATTCGGCTTGTTGGCTACCCTTGGATACCTGTAAAAATCCTGCATTGTTCTTGAAAGGCAATTGTATATCTCATTATAAGGGCCAGTGAAAGAATTAAAAGAAACAGGAATTAACAGATATCGAAACAAACTTGATATATGAGATATGATTTAATTAAGAAAAATGTCAAAAAAGTGATTGTATGGTATTTTGGTTAAAAAGCACTCACCCTGCGAAATTAAATAAACAACAGCTTGCCATACCATAACATTTTGGACTTTAGCTGGCCCTACATGTTAGAACTTTAATGAATGGTGTTCTTCGAATAAATGTGCGTATACGAGTAAAATTAAATTTCACGTTAGCCATTATCTAAGCTTAAAATACGGTCAGTGCATATAAAAAAGGGGAAGAGGCAACATAACGCTCAATATAGCAGAAACGATATTCATTCTTTTCTCGACAAACAGAAAACAAAATTGTCGACCTTTTTCATGGAATAAAAAAGCATTGATTTTAAGGAAAGACAATCAGTCATCAATTGCTTTAACTGATTGAAAAAGAAGTACAACCGGTTGTCCAAATTACAACTTACAGTCCTCCTCTGGTTGGTAGGAAAACATCAATGGTTGGCTTTCGACTGGTTTGGGATAAGTGATGGAAACGAACTCCTGAAACAGGAAAGATATCGGTGTACAAATCTGGGTCACTGTAATGTCTATCGGTTGCATAATGTCGTTGACATGTACCTCAGAAAAGAATGGCATTAGAGGAAAACACTGAAAAGGTATAACGAAAGCCAAACTAACATGGGTGTCATTGAAATTCCTACCGACTCTTACCTTTGAGTTTCCTTCTTGGCGTTAGAACTATAGAGCTCGTATTTTTAAAACTTACATCGTGTTCAGCATGAATTTCAGAAAGGTTTCTGTTTTTATTTCTTTCTGAAAATGTTTTTGGTTCAAAACGTTATCGTAAGATCATACAACGTTAGTGTAGCAGAGTATCTGAAATAGGTCACAACGGCGATCTGTTCATTTTACTGAAATTTAACTCTATGCCTTCAAAAAAGTGCTAGATTCAAATAAAATAGTTCCTTGAAAGTAGCTGAAAGGAACTGACTTTTGTGAATTCGAAAGCGCAGGCTCAAAAGATTAATCTAAATAATATGAGGAAGAGGTACGTAACATGAACCGATGTTTGTGTCGTCCACAATATTTTGTCGGCATTTCTCCTTTACGTGGTCGATAATATTTAATTTGCTTAATTCTACTTCGCGTTTAAAGTAATTGATGTAAACAAATATTTCATCAGAAGGTTATGTTCTGTGATTCGTTGAATTTCACTTTTAATTTACACAGGCGTTTCCAGGCTATCAATTGTCAGAGATACTGCTTTTACTGACCTTCACATCATCGTTATGTTCATGGAAACAGAAAGGGTCGAAGTTTTCTGGTCGACGACCTCCATCCTGAAGGACGGCTAGAAAGAACACAAACGAGTCGACTTTAGAAAAAGAACACAATTGACGGCGGGCGGGGTGGAAGAGAAATGTTTCGTCATTGGTTTTCGCCACCCAAATCTATTTATCTGTCTATCTGTCTATCTGTCTGTCTACTATCTATCTATCTATCTATCTATCTATCTATCTATCTATCTATCTATCTATCTATCTATCTATCTATCTATCTATCTATCTATCTATCTATCTATCTGTCTGTCTGTCTATTGTATCTATCTATCTATCCGACTTGATACAAACTTAAAATGAGCTAATAACGGCAATACACGTTTACTGAAACCAACTTCCAATAACTTAAGTAATATATATGTCGTGAACTGGTCAAAATCTCGTGGTATACCGTCGCTTGGTGTGCTTTATTGCTTAAGTATTAACTCGACGTTGTTGAAAAATATTCTGAAATAAATTGACGTTCATATGAATGTCATGGTAGTATGTCTCACTGCTAAATTTGATTGAAATTGATCAAGTCAAATCAGAATACTGCTCCAGACCGGCGGAAATTGAAACAAAATGGCCACTAATAGCTTAATCTGTACCATGTTGCAAAGGAAATTAAAAAGGCATATATAAGTCATAGGCTACTAACTTTGTGCCATCTTTTAGTGAAAGATGGCACACGGACAGACACAAAGTGGCCCCCTTGCTGCCATATTTGATCGGATGACAAAATAAGTCAACTGTATGTGCATGTCATGGAGACAAATCAGTCCAGTCATGTCCGATAAGGGACAGGACAGAAATTAGAGGGGAGGGGAGGGGTTGTGTTTTTCAAAATGACGCTGCGCGAAAAATATTGACCCTTCAAAAGTGTTTGCAAGAAAAAAGGTGACCCTTCAAATGTCAAATGTCTATAAATGCACAGATTTAGCTAGTTTTGTATGGGGAAAAAATTATTAATAGTTTCCTCATAGGCTTACATGTATAGCGTAATTCCAAATTCAAATGTATCGTACCCATAGGTACTTGTAACAACCTATTCTTACCAAGTACATTTTATCGATTATCAAACGTCTATAAATACACAAATATTACTAGTTTTATGTTAGAAAAAATGTTCGTAGTTTCTTATATTCTACCATGTATAGTGTAAATCGACATTTTTCATGGATCCAAGAATCAAAGTTCGTGTACACACATGTACTTGTTACCTCCCACTTCAAGCAAAGTACATTTACATAAATTATTAAATATATGTTAATGTACAGATATAGCTTGTTTTGTAAGGGGAAATTGTTATTAGTTTGCCCAATAGATTCCAATGTATTATGATTTGATACTTTTGGGAGAAGCACTGTATCGGCAACATCTTGTCTTCTTATAGTTGCAATAGCTGAGCAAACAATAATGACTCAGTGCGGGATAACAATCCCTATGCGTGAAATTTCAAGACCCTTCAAAAATGCTTGCGCGGAAAATAGTGCCCCACCCTCAGAAAAACACCGGCCCGCCCCCTACAATTTCTGTCCCGTCCCTAAACAGCCCTGGGCAGACCGATGTACTGACGGACAGAACCCAATCTATAAGTCACCGTTCCGGACTTCGGCCAGTGGGTACTAATAATGACGGAAAGGGTACTCAATGTACCAAAGATTATGGCCAACTTAACAAAAAACATCGTAATGTTTTAGTTCAGGAATTTGATAGAAGGTCTTTATTGAATTTTCTAGTGTGCTAAAATCGATTTTGTTTTGATAAACTTTTGTTCTGAATTGTTATGATTCAGTGGATTTTCGATCTGATTCGAACTCACTACGCATGGCACCAGTCACCTAGCAAAGAAATCACAGTCAAAACTGCTCCGCAAAATCCTTACTTATATCCTTAAATCCGAGCTACGTTGTTACAATAATTCTGACAGCGCGATTTTATCTTGTATCTTCAATAGCACCGGGCTATTTAAAACTATGGTATTTGCTAAGTAGCATTTTGCAATCAAAGACTTTGTCAAGTATACTGATTAGCATACCGTGACTTACAGACGTTCAGTAATAAAATTTACGGCCCTGATACGGCTTAGCTTAATTTGCATGCTCACACTTATAATTCTTTTAATTGTTTTAAAAATGTGTCTATTCCCCCCATGCAAAACTCATCAGGCGATCTACAAGGTTAAGATGACAACATGCAAATTAGGTCCATACACAGTTTGTCATGGGAGGTTTCACTCAACAGGAAGAAGGAAATACCCAATAGGTGAAAAAGAGGAAACGGTTTAGTTATCATCAATTTGCGTAAAATATCAGAAATCTTCCCAACCAGCATTTTATTACAATTTTCCTCACACTTTGAAGGGGGAGTGCTGCCTGATTTCTATGAAAGGGACGACCGTTTCATCTTCCGACATCAACCAATGAAAAGTTTAAAACTAAAGGTGTTTGCTGAGTAACATTTTGCGGTCAAAGACTTTGTCAAGTATACTGATAAGCGTAGCGTGACTAACAGACGTTCAATAATACATTTAACAGAGCGTTAAGCTGCTACAGTTGATTCCAAATTCACTATTATGCAGATTTCAAGGAATATAAATAAGTGACCTTTTCCTAATCGAATAACACAGTGACTGGTGACCTTTTTGATTTTCAAACATCGGTAAAATTGAGTCATTCGTTTAATGTTCGGACATTCGCATAATCACTCTACAGATTTTTGTCCACGAAAAGTAAGAAAAGTTCAAAGTGTCTTTGTAGTCAAAAGCTGAAGAATGGTTTCTTATGGTAAAAACAATGTGTGGACACGCACTGACCATTACCACATCTTTCTCTTCAACTGTGTGTTCAACTTCTCATTGGTATCACAGCTTAATTTGCATGTTAACACTTATGATTTTTTTAATTGTTTTAGAAACGTGTCTGTTTCCCATGCCAGACTCATCAGGTGATCTACAAGATTAATTTAAGGTGACAGCATGCAAATAGGTCCACACGCATTTGTCAGGAGAGGTTTCACTCAACAGGAAGATGGAAATACTCAATAGGAGAAAAAGAGGAAACGATTTAGCTATCATCAATTTGCATAAAATATCAGATTTCTTCCCAACCAGCATTTTATTATAATTTTCTCAAATTTTGAAGGGGAAGTGCTACCTGATTTCTATCAAAGGGACAACCGTTTCATCTTACGACATCAACCAAAGAAAGGTTTGAAGCATGATATCGTTTCCTCGATCAGTTTCGGGTTAAGCACTACAAGTGTAACAGTCCAATAACTGGCTTTGTCGGGAAAAAATTAAGGGGCGTGACCAACTTGCTTGTCTTGCTATTGATTGCTTGCGATTAAATTATTACCACTCATCAAATAAAGGAACAGATGAATGAATGAAGATTTGTAACAGAAGTTTATGGTTGTTAGAGTTTTCGATGTAATTTCCGCCTGTAAAAAAGACTGAAGAGGAATGCCCGTAGACTGAGCTTATTCAGTGAAGAAAATTTGTTGGACAACTTTGACTCAGCAAAGTGTTGCCTGAAGACTGTGCCAATCATAAAAAATTAAACTAGGCAATATACTGTGACACTTTGTTCATCGCTTACTATATTCGAAAGTTATGATATAAAAAATTGGTTGCATGCAAATCTACATGTATCAGCAAGCAACATCACAACATTGTTGTTTATTGGTGAAGGGTGTGATTTGGTACCCGAATGTCTTTTAAGACTACCGGACACACATGCACAAATATTGATTACACGACACTCCGTATTGGCGACGAAAAAGGCAACAGCCCAGTCAGTAATTACTAGTAAAGTAGGTGAAACACCTGTGTTAGAATAAGTCAGTTCCTACCTGCAGACATGCTACGTTGGGTCTCAGAAAGCAAAACCACAGTAAGACCGAAAAGGTAGACGACGTCCATACTTCTCCGTATGTTTGCATTACCCACTGTTGAATGGAAAGAATGAAAATATAATGAGAGCGAAATCTACAGACTACACGAAACTTCAAGTTTGACGACTTAAGGAATAAAATTGACTGCGATGACATGGAAGTGGTATAGGCGATCCGACCGGGCGTCACCTTCTTTGGTGAATTTTCCATGACGTCTACTTTTATTTTTAGCCGAGAGTATGTAAAATAACCATCGCTGATCATGCAAATGATGGGAGTTTGACGGAGAGTTGAGAGAACGACAGACTGGCACTATGATTGGCTGACCAACTGACTGACGTTGCCAGTCGCCGTGGACATAGGGGGCCACTAAAACAAACGTCCAAATAGGTCTACATGTGTAAATGAAGGTTTACCTTCGATTATGTCAAGTCACAGAAGGTAACCATGGATCTTTTTAGGTGTGGAAAAGATAGACAGCAAAAGAAAGAATACAACAAAATTGTACGACTTAATCATATCCAGCTAAAGTTTTCACGTCAAGAAAAGATGAAAAATTAAGTACAGTTAACTCTACAAACAGGAGTGACCATCCTCAATCTGGATCATTGATAAAAGTATCTTTATCTCGGGAAAGAGTGAGTCAAAACCAGGAAAAAGGGCCATTGGAAATATTGCTATTTCAGAAGCTTCTGAAAAGGCATTCACAATTCACAAGAAAGGTCACACACTAAACAGATCGAACCCTAATAAATCGACTTCAGCCTGTCGCTTACATTCTAGTTGTTTTACGGTGATACGACTTTTTCAAACCGTGGACAGTCAACGAGTTGAACAACTACTGATGATATTTTGAGAAGAGTAAAATTCAACTGTTGACGTCCTCTTTTATCAAATCATTGCACACTAGTTATCCCCATTAATATATAAACTATTTACAGTTCGGTTAAAGTCTAAACAAATAGATATCTTTGCCATAATCCAGTAATACATGCATTGAATTCGAACTCCCAACATGCAGTACCAATTCCACAGGGCAAAAGGATTCGCCAATATAAAAAAAAATTTTCCACCTCAACAAAACGTAGTTGAAAGACGAGCTATGAGGTTCTATTTCTTAGAGTAACTTCGTATATCGCGGACGACACAAAGACTTAGATACATTGCATGCACAACACACAAATTCATTCAAAGTCGCTTAAACCGTGTTCACATGGGCTTCAAAAGTGTGGGTGTTGTCAAAATTGTTGTCAACCTCCGGAACTATCCGTCGAAGGCTGGGAATTCCGCAACATTTCTATAAGATGTGAATAATCAAAATCGCATCCTACAATACCTGCTACTAACCTTTCAGAGAGACGGTGTACGAAGCCATTCGCCTACATCCCACGTCCACCAGAGTTTCGATGTGTACAAACGACGCGCGGGTAACTACAAAGTGAAATGAAGTCGAGAACTACGAGAAGTCTATATCAAGTCGGTAGGAAATTGTCAATAAGTTACAGATTAAGGCTATATTTACTAAAAAATGCCACTCAATATCAGATGTATGTTAAGATATCTGATAATATTTCAGAAAATATGACAGTCCGGTGAATTTATGGTTATTAGTTTTGCTGGGCACTCCTTTCGGAAAATCCCTCGGATTCCCCGTATTTTGTAACAATACTTTGATATATGACATAATTTGACTAATGCGCAGGCTCATGTGTAGGGGCACCTGTCCTTTTTTGCAGTGAAACTCTTCAAACGTGACATCACATAGCCATGAATGTTTGGCAGAGACGCTATCAACTCTCCTCTGATTGGTTACCAAGCAGCAGGGAAAAAGCACTCCAACAACTTGAATTACACCTGGTTACACGGTATTTCAAGCGGTTACCCCTCGCAATCGGCTCACTTCAGCGACCGACGCGCAGACGATGCGGTTATCATTGAAAGCCAAATCTTTGGTTGATCAGCTACATCTCAGACCACTTCCACAGCCGTCCTAGGGTTACAAAATCAGCATATGGCATTCATTTCACACTTCGAACGCAGACACGATATGTACATTTCACGGTATTACAAGTGTTCATGAAAAGACCTTCGCCAATGAGAGACTCGTGAAGCGCAGACGCGGCGCGGCGCCCTTGAAAGCCACGTACTGCGAATCAGATAAAGACAGCCTGATCCCGAGGCAAACAAGTAGTTTTAAAGTTGTCCCCAAAAGCCGCGAGTGTAGCGTTTTTTCCGTGGTAAAATATTCCTATCTTCTCTGTTATATTTTAAATTACCCCATTATTCCATATTTCCTGCACTGACACCCACATGCCTCCTATTCGCGACGGATTGTGTTGCGATTGGTTTTCTGAAACGGGCAGGGCAAAAGCAATCGTGAATTGATAATGCAACACTGAGGCAGACAGAATTTACTAAAATGTAAATAGTTCAGTGTAAGCTGTCTACTTGCGAGCAGGTAAATCATACCAGGAGGTTTTAAACCAAATAACTAGCAATAACGACCAGTAAAGACCAGTAACGTACAGAAATCATTTATAACGAGCTAGACTCTAGATAGAACGAGCCAATAACGAGCAATAACTAGCAAAAAACATGATGTGCCCATAAATTACACTCTACAGCCACGGTTCCCGCCAGTCCCGAAAATCAAGCCCTTTATAACATGTTTTGTTTATACATATTTACTAGAAACCTTAGCAACAGTACTCATAGAGTGAGCAATAACGAGCTAGAACTAGATAGAACGGGCCAATAACGTGCATTAACACTACATTACATTAAACCACAACCGCTTTGTTTTTGAAAAAGATAAATTTATTTCCACATAGTCAGAAATAAAACAAATCTACATAACCGTGAATGCATTCAAATTACAATGCATCTTGTCTGAAAACAAAAAAAACCCAAATAATTAGCTGTTTAATTACAAAGATTATCATATGAATGCATTCAGGACACATTTTTCTCCTTCAAGTCTTGTTTACAAGGCTTGAAAAATTCGTGATAAAATCCTCAGTTTTATTCATCATCTTATAAGTAAAATACAATTTATTCATCCATGAGGAGAGATAACATTTCAATTGCATGACACAGGATTGAAGGGAAACTTTAATCCCATCAAGAGTAACCGAATTTCGAATATTCCAAACTGTATATTTTACAAAGGAAGTAATACAGTAAATAATGTCAGATGTTGCATTATTATCATTTTCGATTCTTGCAATTGCTAATCTTTTGATATTGATATTATTATCGAAGTTGTGTTTTCTGACAAAGAAAGAAATACATTTCTGCCAGATTTCTTTAACATATTTACACTCTAATAAGATGTGTTCCAGTGTTTCTTCTTGGCCACAAATATGGCATTTCCCATCACTTAAATTGAAAGTTTTAGCCAAGCTTCCTGTGACTAGGCCTCGATGGAAAATCTTCCAATTTAAACCATTTACTGAATTGCTGACAATTCCTGTTGAATTAAGACGGCTGAATAGAGTAGCTTTGTAACTGTCAGTGAGGCCTAGATTCTCAGCTCATTTTTGACCAATCTGACCTTTGACTGCATGCCATTTCTTATCAACTAATTTCCAATAGAGTGACTTGGTTTTGACATCACTTTTTGTCAGACCATAATTCTCTAAGTCTAAGATATCATAGTTTCTTCATTTTGGATGTTTGAAGAGATGATTTGTTTCCAGGAATCTGGAATAGCATTGAGGAGTGTTTCAAAGTCTGTCTTGATTTCCTCTTGTACATGTCTATTTGTACCTCCTCTAATTTTTGCAATTATTTCCCATGGTTAAAGCCAGTCATTTCTGACATCATTCCAGATGTCCTTAAGCCTAAAATTCCACTCTTGACCATTTTTTGCTCACGTGTGAACACGTGAGCATATGTCGCAGCGATGTCTGTCTGTCTGTGTGTCTGTCTGTCTGTCTGTTGGTCCATTTTCTCAAAAACGGCTGAACGTATTTCAGTCAATTTGGTAGACATCTTCAGAATTCAAATGGCTAGAACTGAAAAGGTTTTGGTGGGCGTGGCTTGGATATTAATGAAGTTATGAAAGTTTTAATTTTTCTGTTACGCCGCGTATGACAAGTGAAAACAATCGACTGTTTGAGGGCGCTGTGAAATGTGCTTGTCCAGGTTGGCTACAGCTGGATAGCACTGGTTTCAACCACGGTCCCTCCGTGTTTCAACCTCGTATTGAACATTAAAAATATGATATTTTATTACTCATTCAACTCACTATTCAAGATAAAATATCGTTTAGCAAATTAGCTTTATCCTTGGTAATTGATTGTTTCCCTCGCTGCTCGATCGCCAGAAATGAGTACATACGTTCTTAGCCCTGCGTACGATGCTGTGTGTTCCGCTACAGCTAATAGCCCCGCTCACCACAGCCCTGCAAAGACCCGTACGTAGAGTTGGTGACTTCAAATCCATTTTTGGACTTGACGTAAAAAGCCAAATTACTGCCGAAATTCAGCGTTCTTGGGCCCAAGTCGTATCCCTGCCTACCTCAGCTACTCGATCGCTTCCAAAAATGCCAGTTTTTATTCTTTTTTCGTAAATAACCGTCGATGTCGGCAACTCTCTCGCTAGCCCTGCGTACGTACGCAGTGTACGCTGTGCATTCCCTGTGTGCGTTCCTAACACACAGCGTACACTGCGTACGTACGCAGGGCTAGCGAGAGAGTTGCCGACATCGACGGTTATTTACGAAAAAAGAATAAAAGACTGGCATTTTGGAAGCGATCGAGTAGCTGAGGTAGGCAGGGATACGACTTGGGCCCAAGAACGCTGAATTTCGGCAGTAATTTGGCTTTTTACGTCAAGTCAAAAAATGGATTTGAAGTCACCAACTCTACGTACGGGTCTTTGCAGGGCTGTGGTGAGCGGGGCTATTAGCTGCAGCGGAACACACAGCATCGTACGCAGGGCTAATACGTTCTCTACCTAGCCTCATGGCATGGAAGTGCTGATGAATAATAACTTTGGATCAAAGGTATTGAAGTGTCCAATCAGGTTCGTGCACAGAGTCCAAGGCCATAACCTACTTCATGTACTTCTGCACTGTTTTGATTTTGCTTCGCCAAGAAACGTATTCGTCATTGTCCATAGAAGTATGTTTGCTCTCCTTTGAGGTTGTTTGTGAAACAAATTCCGGGATAGGCCTTGGAATGCATACGATCGGCATCGCGGCAGTGCATGTAGCTAGCCCTACGAGTATGGCGAGAGTGTCCGGCTTTGGCTACGCCGCCTCCCACCTCCGGTAGGCGGCGTAGCCCCCGGCGTAGCCAAAGCCGGACACTGTCGCCATACTCGTAGGGCTATGCATGTAGCGTACCATGCTTGTGTAACTGCCGAGCTCAACGTGCATTCACGGTTGATACTCGTGTACAATCATGATGTGTTCAATTCTGATGAAGATTCATAAGTCTTATTTTTGCAGTCTTTTTTCCGTACGATAATCCCGACAATACGTGTTACTGTTAGACGAGGTGGCCATTTTATGATAAGTTTCAATACTGCACAGCTACATAGCGTCACTATCGTGTGATCGAGGTACAGCGTTGTTGAACGGGATACAGAAACTCTGCAGAGGGAGAAACGATCGTTGACATGAACAGTCAATGTACTTCAGCACGTAGTCCGCAGATAGCGGATCGAGAAAATAAACGTGTCCCAGTAAATAACGGAATATTTATGTACATTAACTCGATATTAATCAAATTTCCAGCTCATCGCAAAAAAATGTATTGCAAAGATTAATTTGTCACTGACAAATACTGCACTGTATGGAAAAACAGTCTGTAGAATTCTTGACCGCGGACATCCGGGAACTGGCGGATTTTTACGTCATTTTTGCGTCACACTGCCGAGAGAACAAAATATTGAAGTGTGGATTTTTCAACATTTACAGCAGTATTCAAAGTTTCAACATCATGTCAATGATAAACACTAAGTTCTGTACTTTGTCACATAATTTCTGCATTGTTCATTGTCCTGTGAAGTCAAATCCCATTTCACCTCACTCGCGTGCGTGAGGTGAAAGTGACGTCACTCCGCGGTCAAGAATAGTTCAACTTCAAGTGGTATTACCTGAGACAAACACTTGTGTTGTCAATTTTGATTTCATTTCATAAACTTCATACTTCATCGAGTATCGTGTATTTCAGCCTTTGTGAAGCCATTTTATTGATATTTTCAATTTTTGTCTTGGCTTTGTTGTGGAACATGTTGAATCGTCTCCGTGGATATGTAGGCAAAAGTGTGACGGGGTCGAAGTGACTTGGGTACCTGGGGCCGCCAAAACCAGTGTGAATTACTGGGGTCAAAGCGGACAGCGGCCGGGATGACGTGTTCCCCAGCGAGCTACCTTCAGAAGTCTGTTTCATCGCAAAAAACGTCAACTTTTAAAACCCGTCATTTATTTACTGATGTTATTCTCAGCATCACAAACATATACGCCTCTGCTATGTATCACAGCAAATAGTTATATTTGAGCGCCCCGTAAATGGGATCCTCGTTTTTTTGCGAACCCGGAAGTGTGTCTTGCTCAATTCATTTCCTACCCATAGCGAGGGAAACTGCCCGCGTTCCCATGCTCCCATGCACCCTTTTTCAATGCCAGTGCAACGCCATCTGTGCAAAATTTGTGGTGGTATGCTCCCGTGTGATGGAAAACCTCTCTTATTCTAACAATGACGTAGTTGACTTTGGACTTCGATTTCGTAAATGTGATGTCCATGCAGTGAGTTTGGGTTGGCGCGCTTATAATGCAATCTTCGCCCGCCTGCGGTCCGAATCCCGCATTTATTAGCGATATTTATCTGTTTTGACTTGACCAAAGTTGGCAAAACTTGCTATGTACATTAAAGATACTATGATACAAGATTATTGAAAGTCATTTGACATTTTTTTCAGCCAATTCCCAATATGCATATTTAATGAACCTTCCAAATTAGGGATATATACTGGCATTTACTTGATAAAATTTGGCGAAACATGCTGTGTACATTGATCATTATACCAGGTTATAACAGTATTGAAAGTCATTTTGCATTTTCATGTCAGCTAATTCATATTTGCATAAATAGCTAACAAGCTTTCACGGTTTGGCATATAGAGCTTGAAGGACTTGACCAAAGGTATTACACATGCTATATTGTGATACAATGACAGTACTCAAAGAAATTAATTATTTTTATTTCAGCTAATTACATATTTGAATACTTAATGACCTTTAGAATTGATCTGTGGTGAAATTCATTGTGTTGATCATAACACTTTAAATGTAGCAAAGCATGTAGCAAAGGTTCAAACTTGCACATAAATGCAATATTATGAAACACGTGAGCATTTTCAGTTCATATCTGGTTAATAAAAGAGGACACTTCCTTCATTCTTAATATTTTCATTATACCACAGAACTTCTCTAAGAAGATTCTGTTTTGATATCGATGTCGGTATTCACTCTTGTAAGTCTACGTGACTTCCAGGTATTTAACATATCCCCATACACCATTGGGGTTCGTTTGTTGTTCACTTTGAAATTGAGATGGAGGTAGTGATAATCACTATTCACTAAACCACAACCGCAGTTCCGGCCAATCTGGGGATCACGCCCTCTACGACATATAGTTACTGAGAATGTCTGCAACAGCGCACATAGAGTCACACAGGCGCTCGCAGCGTTGCTTGGATAGTCCATCGAAGGCCCGGAATCGAAGTATGAGGCCGAAGTAAATGTTGAAAGTAAAATTGACAGGATAGCCACTTCCCAGGGAGCTTCAAATCTCGCGTATGCGTGGCAATCATTTTGCGATCATGAAAGAACACTTGTCTGAACTCTCCCCTGCCCTTGATCTTACTTAGTAAGGAATGGAAAGAAATTACAGGGTGAGGGCCACCATTTTTTGTGCAACTATTTTGGAATTTCGCCCAAAAATATCAAATTACAGCGCATGGCAGTCTGTTTGGCCAACCATTGATAATTTTCCCATACAGAACAAGCTATATCTGTACATTTATATCTGTTTGATAACTGTTGTACTCTCACTGGAAGCGGGAGCTTAGAAGATTTGTGTACATGGAATTTGACTTTTTTGAATTTCACCGAAACTGTTGATTCACTATTTATTGCAGTCTATAAGAAAACCATGAACTGTCAGGCCTGCATAAAATCCTGGGGCGGGAGAATTTCGGTACCAGGCCAAGGGACTAAAATGACGTGTGGAATTAACGACCTGATGTTTATTAGGGAACGCTCGTTGGTGGCGATGTAGAGGAGTATTCAGGCCTGATTGAGAACACCGCGATAGGTAGTGTCCGCGACGTTGCTCACGTCCGGTCGTGAGGCATAGATTGACACCTCATTGGATTAGCAAATAGTAGGAACCACAGGCTCTAGAGTCAATGCAGGCGAACCGCTAGCCGTCACTGATACAATAAAAATCAAAAAGGTGAGCAACAGCGGAAGCCATGCACGGAGACCGAGTAAATTTCAACAGACGGTTTCGCCCTCTTTTATCTCAAACACAACTTGTTTATTGGGATCGATCGATGCCCAGTTCATCAACTTCATGAATAATCACACCAATATCCAAAATCTCTCTGTTAAGTCCATGAAAAAGCTGTGTTTTCGGAGTAGTGTCAGCTAGGAAACGCTATAATCATACACGACCCGTACTGACGGTACCTATCACGAAATGTTCTGATTGGTTGTTACTTTTAAGGGAATACGTCATCCGTTTCAGGGGGTGCTACACTCGAGAGATTTAGTTACACGTAATTACGTTCGATCAGTATCCGTAACGTCTTTGTCATGCAGTGTGCGAAACTCATGCAAATCTCTACTGGCCAAGCGGGCAAGCAACTTTAAAAAATCACTGGCCCTGAAGGAAATCAACTGGTTCGTTATCAGGTCAAATCCAAATATAGTGAAGATTTTTTACCCGCGCTCAGTATAGGGGCCAAGAACATGGGATTGAAAAATAAATAAAAGACACCACTTCAAAATCCTAACATCAAACTGGTTTTTTTATGCCTTTTAATTCTTTTATTCTTTTTTAATTCTTCAAATGAAGATGACTATCAAAACCGAAAGTTGGGGCAACTGATCTCAGTGTTAAAAAAACATAAAATCAGTGAAAGGTTAAGCACTAACACATAAACGTTTTCATTTCCTAAAATAGCCTTTCACGACAAATATTTCTAACATTGAGAAAAAGAGCACAAGCGTGGGCTTGAAACACGTCCCAACACGGAAATGCTAAGCATCCAGAACTCCGATCAGGGATGGGTAAGTTTTGGCAGCATAAACACCGTATCACACACAAATTGAGTCAATATAACACATGACTCTTCAAAAAACGATTCTGACTTCTACCTTTTGAGGGACTCATCATCAAATTCAATGAAGGGAATACAAAAAATAGGGTAACTGATAAGAGAAATAATACTGAAATGTCTAAACCCACGTTAAAAGACAAATCACAAATTTAATGATGTGAGCGTAATTTTAACAGTGACCAAGGCAAATGGCCATCAAGTCAATGAAGACGGTACTTTGCACGATGTTTAAATATCGTATATTACTTTCTAGTATTGAAGTTTGACGTCCGACATATATCCGTCATCGTAACGATCTATATATCTGGTCTAAAATCGATACTAGACAATACAACAATGGCTTGCCTCTTGTCGCTGCACGACGGGTTTGAGGAATTGCCCATATTTTACCCCAGGCCGATACATATCTTTATAGTAAACGATACTAGGCAATTCTGGAATGACTTGCCTTGCGTCTCGACACGCTGGATCTGCGAAATCACAGATATTTACTCGATATTTATCGGCGATTGGGACCCCAATATCGTCACCAGAATGACTCACCTCGTGTCTCGGGCACGTGTGGTCTATGTAAAATCACCGATGTTTATCGGCGATTTCGGGACAAACGTCCGATATGTCGGAGATTTGCCACCTCACAGATCTTGCCAAGCCCGACTTCATCATTCGGCTCTAACTTCGATACTATACTTGTTAAATATGGGGTAAATAATCGATGTATATCTTGGAGATCAAAACCTTTCAGATTTTGCCCCGCGGTCTAGCCAAGCCCGATTTCAGTAGTCCGACTTTAACTTAAATTATACGATACTAGACTTGTCTAAAAGGTGGGTAAATATCCAATATATATGGGGGTTTCACCATCTTACAAATCTGACCATATTTTTGTCAAGGGTCTATGATCAGACCACTAATTTCGATACTGTGTTGTCCAGTAGCTGCAAATATCCGATATCATATAAAAGTCCAATGTTGAAGTGTCATCGAAATCCAGTTTACCTCGACACATGCAACTCGAACGATACGCTAAACTATTATTCTTTAATAATCACGACGAGATCTCCACCCTAACACATGTAAGGTCTTTCGCTCTGATGCAGTACCATATCTTTGAATAATTTTGTCAGGTAATTAGCTTAGCAAAACATTCTGGTAAACTTTTGGACACTAGGAAAGGAACAGCACCGGGACATCTTTCAATAGTTACTGGTACGTCGGGCATGGAAACTGTTGGTCTCCGGCCATCGGGTTAGCGTGAATTCCCCACGCTGTTTTCATGTGATAACCAGACGTTGCGTGCGTGTGGAGCAGTAGTTTGTAACGTCGAATGACACTTTTACACGTAGTCATAATTACTAATAGTATTTTTTCAGATTTTCTAATGATTTCCGCGAATTGTGACAAGCAATCTCGTAGAGTATCACTGTAAATTGACAATTATCTTTGAGGCCAAAAAAAAGAGAAAAGGAATTGTGCTGTTCAGATAACATGGTTTTCAAAAATAGGGTAGGTAGATAGGTCGGCAGGATTTTTTTTTCTTTTTACAAAATATTTTTATTTAAATATGCATTGTACAGGGGTTCAGGGCGCTCAAACACTGGCCATAACATTTCCAGATAAAATGTACCATATAGGCATATAAAGGAAAAAACATGAGACGTCCTCTTTCAAGCAAAAATCAAAATGCCAAGTAACAAACGTGTGATTTCACGGATTTGTCTTTCTTTTCTTTTTAGTTCCTTGTTTACGTAGCTCTAAATAAAAATAGGGTCGACAGATAAAAAATAGAGTAGGTCGGGTTATCGGAACAGCACAATATTTTTTGTTTGACCTAAGAATACTTCGTATTTGCAACAGTACAAGAAATACTTGCTATGATTTCCTGATACGAACGAAATGTAGTATTCCACATTATATGTGACGCCGTCACAAAGATTTCTGTAACCATGTAAATAATTTTATCTAAGAGAATAAACTAGTCCTCGCGTAGAGAAGATAATGTTTCTTTAGAGCTTGCACGAATTTCGCTAAAGCTTGTTTCACTTATGTACTACACATGATCAAAACGAAAACAAAATACTATAGCAGGAGCCTGTACAATATGTGCTTCCACTCCCACTTGCACTAGGTGCAAACCCCCTGTTAGGTACGGCAACAAGTGAGGAATGTTGAAGAAAATTTTATTCAAAGTAAGATAAGAAGTGAGAACATTGATGAGGAAAACTGTAAATCTTACTTACCAGTATGAATACGCTGCCATAGCGAAGCTTGTGGTGCGGACAAGTGAAAGTTAACCGATATTTTGAATTTACGTTCGTAAAGCCGTTATCCAATCACAAGCTTCCCCTTGTGGGTCATGACCATTGACCCCAGTCAGTGCGGGTCATGTATGATTATAGCGTTTCCTAGCTGACACTGCTCCGAAAACACAGCTTTTTCATGGACTTAACAGAGAGATTTTGGATATTGGTGTGAGTATTCATGAAGTTGATGAACTGGAGCATCGATCGACCCAATAAACAATTTGTGTTTGAGATAAAAGAGGGCGAAACCGTCTGTTGAAATTTACTCGGTCTCCGTGCATGGCTTCCGCTGTTGCTCACCTTTTTGATTTTTATTGTATCAGTGACAGCTAGCGGTTCGCATGCATTGACTCTAGAGCAAATAGTAGGAACTGAATCGGATTTCACTAGGGAGAATACTCTTCTAAAATATATATCCTAAGTTTGCGGTTTCACTGATCAATTCCTTTTTCACATTAAAAAATGTTGAATGAATTCTTCTTGACCAATAAATGTTGATATGACATCAGACAGGGCTTTCTGTTGTTTTGGTTAGCAGTGTCGCAACAAATTCAGTTGTTAATGACACGGAGCTACTCTTTTGGTAGCTCCATGATAATGACTATGGCATTGTTTAATTCTTTAGTTGACATCTAGGTAAGTAGACCTGGGGTACTATGGTCTGTCTTTACGACCTTCTGGAATATTCATCCTAAATCGTCAGCAGGGGGCGTCATGCCCGGGCGGGCGGGCAGCGTAGCGGACATCCAATCCAAAGGTTTGTCAGTTCAAGACCCGGGTGTGGCGGATTTGCCATCAGAGGACAGTGATGAGTCACGAGACTAGCACGGCGTTGTGCCCTTCATCAACATGAAGGCACTTTACCCCTCATCGCTCGATTGTTTTGTGCTTTGTCAAGCCACAATGATATAGTGACAGATATGTCGAGCTGTACAGCATACCTAAAATTTACATGCCTTAGCCAACCATTGTAGCTTTTGTCCACTCCGAAAAGACACAATACAGTACCATATTTAGCACAGGCGGGTGGCGTCTGGAAACCCCCTTAGAAGTCACAGGACCCTGTAATTTAGAATTATGTAAACACTGTCCCAAGTCGCTTTTTTCATCGTCATTACTCAAAATTTACTGATTAAAGATATCACAAACAAGTCCCCTGGATGGTGCGGCCATAAATTTGGCATTGATTATCCCCTCGCGACGCAAAAAATGAGAAAAATTTTAAGAAAATTTCAATTATCATCTAATGCACGCTCACTTGAAGGCCGGCTTGTAAGTACGTGATGTTATTCAGTGTTTGGTCCGATGTCAATTCTGAAACCAACCAACGAACCAATCAGCCGGTTCGATGATTTGTAGCCGCCCAGTTCACCACCATATACGGTATGTAAGATAACGACAGACAATGATTAAGCATTTACATGAACTGTTCACATGTGTACCGCGTGGAGGGGAATCCCCTGAAGTGCGTTGTGGAACCAAACCAAAACAAAACATGAGTATCCAGTTCACTAATTTACATGCTACCCGAAACACCTGTCTATATTTCCTTCCGTTCCTCTGTTATGGTAGGAAACATCACGAATACTCTGCGTTGGGTACTTGCATTGCACTGTCGGCGATTATACTTTATGTAACGAAACTCTCAACACCTTCTGCAGCACCGGACAGAGTACTTTGGACCCGGAGACAGCGGTAAGTACGACGACCTTGTTGTTTTAAAAGAACCGCTCACCCATATGCGATTTTTTTGATACGATCATCGTCGGAAAGATAATTTCACTGATTATTCAGTTTTCCCATTTTACCTTACGACGCGCATCTCCCCCATATGTCAAACAGAACGCCGATATTCCTCACTTTAAGTGCGAGACGAGGACCTCAAGTGTGTGACACGCGCTTTTCATGGACTACCGCAGAACAAGTCCCCAGTGTATGCCATATTGCCGCTGTCTTCTGTATATTCTACGAATCAATTTCCCGAATAAAGTTATGGGAATGCAAAAATTTACCTAAGTGCTAAGCTGAAAGACTGTTAAATCTTATCTGCTGATGCTGTTTCGTATAATTACATAGCGCAGATAGAAAAATGCTTTCATCGATATAATTCGTCCCAAAATTATTCTTCCAGTCATGTTTCTAACTTTAAAAGTAATGGGTAGACGAGCATAAGATTTTTGAAAGTTTGATAGTTGCTGTAGCATGATAACGTCTTGGATCGTCGGTTTTCAGCTCTTTTTCGACACATTTGTCCGTCAATTGGTCGTCACTACCATGGCAACTGGCCTGCTTATCACGCCCGGTCAGTGGAACTTACCGCAGCACCAGCAGGCAACAGCGACTGCGTCGAACTTCTTGGCAGAAATATTCGGCCAGGACGGCGACTTTGAATTACAAGACTGCAGCACCACCGTGGAATGTCTCGACGATCTTGATATTTCTATATCGTCCTTGGTCAAGGAAGAATTGAAACATTCCATAAAGTCCAGGAGATCCTCGAAGGGGTTGCCAGAGCTGACGACTGGAGAGGAAGAGCCTAAAAGTTATCAGGTATGCGTGAAAAACTTTTTCTGTTTGATGTAAAATCATATGACTTAACCGATTTTGCAGCGATGGATTTGCTCGTAGATATGCATTTCATATTGAACTAACAGAGCGTATCTTGACGCGGGACGCAAAAATGATTTGTTTTTATTCACGAGCAAATATCGATTGCAATCTTCAAAACAGTATCTATTTCTGATTTCTTTTCCTGTGGACCACATACTTGATAAACTGTTGCCAGAAGTTGGGAAAAAACACATTGAATTTCACTGAATCCGGTACAGCCTTATCTGATTCTCCACTTGGTGTAAAATTATTCTTAATAATTTCGGGATAAAGAGTAACATATTCAACCTACAATTAAGAACAAATCTTTTGCCAATATAACAGTTTCCTGAGGCCCAATTTCAAAATAATGTTAATTCCTTGGAGTTTTAAGATGATATTTAGTCAAACCAGCTTTCAGGACCGAGAAGGACGAAATTTTAGTCCAGACTTTCCCAAGAGGTCTTGCCTTTGACGACCTGCGCCCACTCCTTTTTGACACGGGTTGGTCCAGCGTGCTCTCTTAGGTTCCGTTTCAAGTTAAAGTTCCCAATTGATGATCGCTACTTGATCGGGACAAACAGTGAGGCCAATAATTTGGGGTGACAGTGGTTCGGCGCGCTTGTCGTGTTGATAGACAAATCATAAGGGGATGACTTTAAGAGAGACAAGGAGACACTCTCAGTCATTCGAAATACAATTATCACCCGGATGATAACGGGTCGATGAATATATGTAGGGTATCAGAAAACACCGTGAGCTAGGAGTGTTATCGTGGCATTCAGCGATGCTGTTTATTCTTCTGACTCTCCCATTCGACGAAGAAAAATCCCTCGCATACCATACGATTGGGAGTACTAAGATCTATCGGCTGTATCACCATGTCAATGAAAACCAATTCTCTCACCATCAGTGTCTTTTTCTGAACTTGCATTTGGGTTCAAATTTGCCGTTGTCGACTTTATTACACTCGCAACGAATTCCGATCACCATACGAGGATGTCTCATCGCCAGACACGAGAGAAGCTCTTTGAGTTGCTGGTTTTATTTCCCCGGACTATTTTGCGCAAGAACTATTTCCTGATTAACATGGTATGCAGTAACTGTCAAATGAGTGAGAAAGCGCCCTTAGTACTAGGTACCACCGATAAAATATCGACCATCGACAAAAGCGGAACCTGACTGCTTAAATTTATTAGTAAACCATAAAGATCCGCTCTGAGCTTGCACCAATCAATATAATTGTAATTCGTTTGTCATTTTGCCTCATGACCAAGCTGTAAACAATCCTGTCGTTGATAGAATTAGCAGCTTAAGTCAACAGAAGCTATACTTCCTCCATTGATCAGTATACGAACAATACCATTTCGTGTTAATCAAACCTATTATAGAATCGGGGGTTTTCTTTTAGGGACGTGGCTTTGTTTACAATCATCACGCCAACGAATACATCAGCAAAATATTTGGTTTACTGGTCTACTGTGTGAGGTGATGAAATCGTATAGCAACCCCTTTTCTTTGTTCTTCTGGCGTGGTATGAAACTTGGACCGGTTCCAAATCAAAGTGCGCCTCTGTCCACATAGCCGAGATAATGACCCTTCATAAAGCGGGAAGAAACAGCATGGGAGGTTACGGACTTCAAAGGATATTGAAATACGACAGGGGAGATTCCCCCAAGATGAAAACGAAACACGAAACAATCTGAAGTATGTTGAAGAAGTTTTTGGATCGGTGCAACTCTAGCTTGTGGGCATAGAAAGTAAAAATGCTTGACTTTGTACGATGTGGTGAAGTTTCAGTGATATACAGACGACCTTTATCAAGGCCCAGGGCGAAGACAAAATATAAAAAAATGTTTGTAAAAAATAAAAAAAAATAAAAATTCCAATTTTAAATAATATTAAATGAAAGATTTAAAAATTGAGAAGTATCATAGATACACCAGAACAGACCAAAGTATAAAGTGATTCCAAGTAGCAAATTTCATGAGACAAATTAATCAGAGAGAAAACACTCTGACGAGAATGCAATCTGTGACTGTGTTGTTCAAAATTCTCCGTTAAGTTTACCTAGCGTTTTGTTCATATTTCAAATTATGAAGGATTTACACAGTTCCCTTGATATGAAGAACCCATAGTTTAGTAGGGGGTGTGATGTGTTGATTGCAACAATGTAAAACAATTCAAAACAATGTAAAGAGACACAGTACGGCTTTAAAAAGTACAAAATGCCCGGCCTGGCTACTGACGCGCACTTCAACATTTCAATCCCCAGATGACAGAGGAAGAGATCGAGAGGCGGAGACTCCGACGGGAGAGAAACAAAGTGGCCGCCGAGAAGTGTCGAAAGAAAAGGAAGATTCACGAAGAGAGGGTAATTGAGGTGAGTGTGTAGTTCTGTAGCTTAGAAGCTCAACTCATCGGCGTGACCGATAAACAAACAATTTTGCATTTTAATAGCGTACGGATTCTTGGAATCCTGACCAAGATTAACTGACCTATGCGCCACCGGATTCATGAGCTGGGACGATTTATTGTGCAAGTTCTGACAGCCAAGTGGTCCTTTGTACAATAACAGCTTATACATCTTCAAATTACCTCACAAATGAAACGGTTCCCGAAACGATCGATGACATTCGTCTTGTAGCGTCGCTGATGGCGCTGTAACTCGCGACGTTCTCACATATGGCAACGATAAAACATAGTGGTGACTCAAAGCATATTTTTTACATGTCAGTGTAGGGTATTTGGACATTCCAGCTTATCGTTACACCTTTGTTTTTTCTCACATTTTTTCTTCGCCTGTTTCAAACAGGATGTAGACTTTTCCCGACAAGTTTGAAAGTCGTGTGCTACACGAGTACACACGTCCGGGACACGCCGTAAGATGGCCGCAAGTTTCTCGTCATAATTCACTCCGAAAACAAACAAAATCAAGCTAGCGCGATTGCGAGATCCAGTATCAGTTGAAATATGAAAAACAAACCAATGCATTCGCCCGGGCAATACGACGTAAAATATCAGCTGGTGATCTTCTTGTCAATGTCAACATTCTCTACAGTATATGGTTTGAATACGAAAAATGGCACTTGGCAAGCCTATCACTGTTCTGTGAGACTTTGAAATTTCATTCGGAAAATGAAGTATGTACACAGCGAGTTAGGTTCGCAATCAGCTCGACCCAAAACCAACCCATTCAACACCAACTTGGTCATTTTTGACTGAGTACAAACCCAACTCGGCAAAATTTCATTTTGAAAGATGAAGAGACTCGGCCAGTCAATAATTTCATTACCGTGGAAACACTGACTACATGATCCTGAACGTTACAGTCGTGTAGCTGCCTACATGTCACTTTATTTTGCGCTGAATGACTGTTAGCTAGTACATGTACGAGAGAATGACGTAAGCTCTTTTTCAAGTGTCATTCGGTCTGAGTTTTGTGTCATCATCTATACGTATATCCATTCATTCTGTCAGAGTATCCAGACAAACCGCCTACGTTGTGCGCTAACTTCCTGCTTGGGTAACGGTGCTTTAATATAGTTATCACATTTTTTGTTTCGTGTATTTTGGCAGGAATACAAAACTCAGTCAGAACTGAATACCAAACTGCGAGAGGAGATTAAAAAACTGAAGAAAGAAGAAGAAGAACTAAGAATGCTGTTGAAATATCACGCCACCGTCTGCACTCTCGCGGTATAGCACGGAATCTGTGGCAACTCCATTCATTGGTTGCCCTCTTACCAGAAGCCTACCACAGTAAAGAAGTCATGCAAATCATGGGAACGGAAATGCAAACTTTATTGGAACTCGAACTTAAGAGTAATTTTAATGGACGTCTTAATGCTCGTTAGAAACACACTGGGTTAAGCCAATAAAACAATAGAATGTGACCGAGCCATAAAACCATGTGACGGATTCATTCAAACATGGCCGTGCTGTCAAAATTCGATGACGTCATCAAATGCCCATGAGGCACTGCAATCGAGTCCAGCCAGAAAAACGCCACATAGCCGCATGTTGTGTTCCTATAGAAATACGTCATCTTAGGACGCTGATAGGACAGCATTACTGCTCCTCTGAATGTCCTCATATCATTAGTATTACAACATTAAGTCGTTTTAAGATGTAGGTAAGATGAAGTATCGTCATTTTGAAGAGTATTTGCCACACTTCGGCAAAATACTGGTAAATGACGATATAATTCAAAGTTAAAACACAACATGGATGCTTTTCAATAATTGTAATATGTATAATTCTTATTTAAATATTCCTGAAAACCATCACATATTTATCGGGGAACCAGGAATCGTGAATTCCTCGGTATTTTTTCCAGTTTTCTTTAACAGATGTACATATTTATACTACACAAATACATACATACATGCATTCATTCTCTCATTGAATCATGCATGCATGCACACACTCCCCCACCTACCTACCTACCTACCTACCTACCTACCTACCTACCTACTACCTACCTACCTACCTACCTACCTACCTACCTACCTACCTACCTACCTACCTACCTACCTACCTACCTACCGACCTACATACCTACCTACCTACGTACCTACATACATACATACATACATACATACATACATACATACATACATACATACATACATACATACATACATACATACATACACACATACATACATACATTTACATTCAAAATTTTTTATATTAATTATTAGGCATGTTATCTATTCTGGTACTACTTAGAAAAATTAAAATTGGCAAGGAATGACAACTTTTGTGATCATGTCAGTCAAGAGGCTGCTTCAATATCATTATTGTGTGATCCAGTGTATAATTGGATACAGCTATCTGATTATTCACAAGGCCATGAAAAAGAACTGTCGGTAGATTTTTTCCGCCTGGAGGTAAAAAAACTGACTTTACGACACCAAGCAAGCGTTGGTCGTGTAGGAATTTTCTGAGGGTTCGAGAGAGCTGGCTTAGGAATACTATGGCTCTCTAGTGAATACAGTTTGTGTCTAAGGCCCGACAAAATCTACCGGCCACGCTTAGCATTCAAATAAGAGCGAGATATTCTCCATGTACCACAATGTGGAGATGTCAATGAGGCCCTGAGAATTAATTACTTTTCTTTGGCGCATTATGGGATCAAAAAAGTATTGTGAGGGTGTTATTTACAGGACATGGCTGACTTATCAAATACAAATAACATATAAAGCAACGTACGAAAGTGATAAAATTCTACTGATCACGACAGTTACACCATTAAACTTAGAGTAAAACAGTATTTATTTTTCAAGATGGCTCATGCGCTCAATTGTGACATCAAGTGGGGCTGAGGGCTTCAGTGGAGTTCGAACGCACAGTCGGGGCCCTTGTAATGTGCAGCCTTTATTCGAACAATCGGTAAAAGACAACTCCAGAACAATGTTTACTGAAATTCCAATGTATTGGCGTCCCGGTAGTAAAACCACCGGAACGGGTCAAAGCAGCCGGTCAGTTTTGAAGAGCTCACATCATCATAAAGGGGGGGAGGCAATCAATATCACCTATCAAATGCTTTTATATGGTCACGGTCCGTAATATGGTGAACTGATCGAAATGCCATCTTCTGGGATGGTCTTTCGCCTAATCGTTTCAGCTCTGTCCAAAACAGGAACATTGGCTGTATCTTTACCTTGAACAGGTATATCCCTATCCACTGATAACTCTGGGGGCTATCAATACTTCTCTTCGTCAACGTACAAAGAAATCCGTCCAAAAATATCCACCGCGCGATTAAACCATAACGACAAAGATTGAATCAAATACGAAAAGACGCCCAGGGAAGAGAGAGAAGGCATTACTTGTAAAGTAACGAAACGCAAAATCAAAACAAAAAAGTTAAGTCAAGTTAAGAAGTAAATTAACGCCACAAACATGAAAGTAAATCGAAACACCAACAGCTACCTCATTTCCTTTCCAAATTGTCTTTTGACTCCGGTGTATAAGTCGAAGACAACTCCGTATAGCTTCGACCAAATGTACGTGTTGATGGGTTTAAGGTAATATGCGCCTCGAAAGTGAAAGACTTAAACTTTTCCTCAAACTTCCCTGAATGAAAATAAAAATCAGGGGTCAGCGTGCAAAGTTTAGAAGTAGCAATATAAATTACTCAACATTCTGCAATATTTGGAATTCAAAATGGCCGCCATCCCCGTGTTAACGGAGTAAAAATGAAATTCGCAATTTACAAAAAAACTAAGACGGTGAAAGTTTTTCTTTCTCAAAGAGCTTTAAAGTGATTCCCAACAAGTGGTAGATCAGAAAATAATTGTCGATATTTGACTGGAGAGTCTGAATATCTGTCCCCGAGGTGCGTTCCACCTTAATTATCATGATCGAACCATTGCAACGAACCATGACAAACGAGCATATCATAAGAAAGCAAAAATATGCGATTGTCAGTTCAATTGTATGGGTAACATAATTAATGGACGTTACAATGTGATGCGGGCAAATCCCTCAGATGGCCTTATTCGGTCCCGTACACCCACTGAGACCGAGAAATGCACTGGACTGTCATACTGTATGCATACGTACTGCCGATTCGTAAGCCTGTATGGCCGGACATTTTGATCATTCTCTTGAAAGACAGCCTAAAAGGGGCGGGGGTTCTTGAAACCATTTCTAACAACGAAATTACCTGGCTTTTGTCCAATTTAGCACTTACGTATTAGTTGCAGGAAAACTACCAATGCATTTAATCATCATGGTGAATGTTGTCTTTCTTCATAGATTTCATTGTCTAATTGTTTAGCGAACACTAAGCAAACCTGCGGCTGACAAGAAAAAAAACAGACATCACTTTTACGGGTTTGACATCACTCTCACAATCATTAAAATTGCATATGATGACGGAGAGATTCAACTCAGAATAAACTCGAAATTGTCAGGATCACTCGGCAAGATAGACTGCACGCAACATACTCCACTTGAGTGCAACGACTGACGGCAGCGCAGTACCATCCCGTAATTAGAACGATAATTCACCGTGAAATTTTGCCGCAGTCTGTTAAAGATGAAAAATAGGTTTAATAATACCGTGAGGGAGTCCTATTCAGTTTCACATGCGAGTCATAACCTAACGATTCTCATAAATATCGCCATTAAGTTGAATAATAGCAATCATCATATTTCATTAATTTCGTTCTACGAAAAAACTGCTCGTAACAATGCAGAATATCTATTCCTCGTCCAGAGTGTATTGAATTGCTTTTTGGAGAATAAGTCTCGCCAAAACAAGGTATTGTGAACAATACGCTAGGTTTACGTCTGGAAAAAAAATAATTCTAGGTCCGACTTGAATTAGGCTCTCAACAGTAACGTCAGGCACTACACACAGAAGCTGTGTCGACAAGGGTTAAACTTGGCATTTCGACGTGACTTGAACAATAAACTGGGTTGCAGGTGGTCGAAGAGAAATACTGGAAGATATATAATAAAAATTACAGCTGATGTAGCAACAAGACGATGTTCAAGTTGGCATTTGAAGTTATCATCTATGCACCAGGCTACAAGAGTCAGCGTCGACAAGAGTGCCATAAGCGACAGCTTTCTAAATGCCTTAGGGAGCGTTCACTTATTACGGCCGGGGGGTAGGCCGGCAAAATCAAGGGGAGTTCACCTAAATTTTGAAAACTGCAGGAGGAGGGGGGAGGGTCATGTAATTATTAAACAGCACGGGAGGGGTAAGTCACTTGATTTTCATATGTATCCATTAAAAAGCAGTTTCCGCGTTCAAAAACACTCTGGGAAGTAAAAATAATTCGCTGCATGATTCCATCATCTGAAATCATTCAACTGTATAAATCTGAATGAAAGTGTGTATTATCTGTCACGTGACCATCTTGCCTTGACAACTCTATATACAGGCTTGTCTTCTTGTAAATTGGGCAGGGGCAGTTCCTACCTGCCTTTGGCCGGGTTTTTAGGTGAATCACACATTGAAAGGTTCCCATTGTGCTGTTGCATAGCACTACTATGATATCTGACCAGTTTTCAGGGAAAATATGTACAAAACTTATCTGGATAAATATACACAAAGGAAGGAATATTAATGAAAGTTAAAAATGTGGGTGAATATTACAGAGTTTTCAATCCACCTGGTAGACGTACCGGGTGTGGTCCAAGAAGGGATCACGGAAATGGCCATGTACAGTATAGGTATTGGTTAAATGCCTGTTGAGAAGTACAAGACATGAATATTATATGTACAAGAACTGGTTAGGGTTAGGGGATTTACTAATTTTGACTTATGCACAGTAAGAATTTGCCGGCCCATCCCCAGCCGTAATAACTGAACGCTCCCTTATGGGAGGAACGTATCTGTAGCGATATTATGAAACCAGAAGCCATTATCGTTATTGTCAGATTCACATTGTCATATTCCTATCCGATAGCGCTGTCTATGAAAAATGAACTGTGTATTATACGAGGTGATATTATTGTACAGTACAGTACAGTACAGTACAGTACAGCACATCACATCACATCGCAGTACAGTGCAGTACAGTATAAAACACAGTGCTGTAACAGTAGAGCATACGGTGCAACGACAGCGTGCGGATGGATATTCAAATCATGATGTTCCGGTTGACTGACAAACTCGCTTCGCTTATGCGTGGTGCGGCAGCGCGGTATCTCACCCTTAAAGTCGCGGGACTTGCGGCACTAGGAGCAAATTATGAAACCCACGGAGTGCATGTTACCATAGATACATCAAACGGGGTCATCCCGTATCTTCACGATTGGAACCTGTCTTTCTGCAAGCCCAGGTTGAACACATTTGACATTCTGTATCGATATTATTATTCCATTTTGGGGTTTTCATGACCTTATAATTTATCAAAATTTTTCATGGAAATACGATTTATGGCGAATGCGGAGTACTGTGTCTTGTTTAGTATGATATAAGACAGGAATGTGATTAGTTAAAAGGAATTCGTTCGACATACAGCTGAAATTCGTCCATGTGTTCGAAAGATTGCAATTGGTCAATAGTAATCGAAGAGAGAGAGAGAGAGAGAGAGAGAGAGAGAGAGAGAGAGAGAGAGAGAGAGAGAGAGAGAGAGAGAGAGAGAGAGAGAGAGAGATCTTGAGCAATTGAAAAATAAATAAAATAAAAGCAGATAGTCGATAATTGGGTAAAGGTCATGGTTACTGAGAAAGTGATGGCAATACAGAAGACAAGACTGACGGGACCACTCAGTATTACTTTGCTATTTTACAGAGTCCATGAAGATCATGCGCGTATTTTGCGTGTTCCTTGCCGTAGATTATCATTAGCAACATGTGAAGTGTAAACAAGGATACGAACATAGACCGGTTTAGTCAAGTGTCCGATTAAGAGAATAACTGTTTATATTCAAGATTCTGTCGGGTCATCAAGAATGTCCATTCAATGTGCAATCATAACCCAAACCCAAGAATGTTGACATTTAATAATAATTCATTCTCCTGTCAACTGAATACAAATTATGGCGAAGAAAACACGGCCATATCATACAAAATTTCACGGGTGAAAAAACACTGAAAAATAGTTGCCATATGCACTAATCGATTTCTGTTATACTCAGAAATATATTATTTATAAAGTTGTCTATGTATATGATTCAGAATATATACATTTATCTCCTTGTTGATAGTGTAATATTGCAGTCCTGAACTCTTCTTTGGTAAAAGTACATGACAACATGGTATATATCTGTGAATATATAATTAGTTTTTTTTTGAAAAGCGTTGAAGGATTTTGATGTGTCACAGTGGCTAACAAAAGTAAATTTTGTGCTGGGTTGTCATGGTTCTCGCTTCTTACATAGTATTTGAAAAACAGTGGCGAAGCCATCAGGTGACTAATATAAGAAGTATATATTAATTTATCTTTACCCGATCTGAGGCCAACCGCTCTGCATCACGTGATGCCTTTTCGCTGCCTTTCTTGGCAAGCCAAATTGTGACCAATAGGATCAGTCGACTGTAATAGTATCGTATTCTTTGAACGAACCGTCGCCCGACGATTCAGTCTCCCCAAAACACGAGGAAAGATGGATCGCAACGCGTCTAACGATACCATCGGCAGTGAAGCAGCGGTAGACCAAGATACAGGTCCGGAATGGAGCTACGTGCAGACTACAGAAATGATCATTGCAACTATCGGCATTGTAAGCAATTTCGTAGTAATCCTGGCGGTGTTAGGAACATCTTCCCTTCGCGCCAAGCTCACGTACAAGTTGACCGTTTGCTTGGCTGTTGCTGACTTCATATCCTGCGTATTTCTGATTCCACGTTCACTGCGGGGATTCTTCCCGGTGCCGAATGGAATCGGCGGGGAAATCTACTGTCGAACTTCCAAAGCAACAGTTCTATGGGTCAGTCTGGTGGCTTCGACGTACAGCCTTTTGGCCATCACAGGGGAGCGCTTCTTTGCAATAGTTTATCCCATCGCGTACAGCGCCAGGAAAGATAATGTCCCTGCATGGCTGATCGTCGGCGCTGTCTGGCTTCTTGCCTTCATCATGCAGAGCTTCAACGTGTACAACAATTCGTACGACGCGGCACAACAAAATTGCAAGTATCAGTGGCCGTTCGGTGAAGGCTACCAGACGTTTGCAGGTATCGGACTTTTCTTCTCCACATACTTTATCCCACTGGTATTTTTATCAGCGGCGTACTACAAGATGTTGAAAGTGCTTAGGCAAAATCAGCGAAGAGTTGGAAGCGAAACTACTAGCAGCCAGCCAGGGGCAACAAAACTCCGCGCTCGGAAGAGGGTTGTCAAGATGTTCCTTGTTGTGTTTTTAGCATTCGCCATATTTTGGGCCCCGAACCAGTTTCTGTTCCTGATACAAAACTTTGGATTTCGTCTGTCAAGCAACAGTGCCACGTACAACTTCACTCGGATTTTCGCCGGCTGTAATTCCTGCGTCAACCCGTTCATTTATGCTGTGTGGAGTAGACCGTTTCGAGACGGCATACGCTCCATTTTCTGCCGAAACCATTCAGGGGGCGATGGATCCGACACACAGACCACCAGCAACGTCGGTCAAGCATAGCTGGAAAAGTCATTAATGAAATTTCTATGAAACTTAATCAATTACAATGTCGATACAAAACACTGGAAAAACAAAAGAAATAATGTTGGCGGTGTTGTGACAACGGTGGACTGCATATCGTTCAATTAGAGCGAAATATTTCAAAATAATTTAGATTCCTAATTGTGTAAATGCGTACCGTGACAATTAATAATTTCGACTTGATAGCGAATGCCTGTTGTCCAATGTCTATTTTTAATTTGGACTGTACAAAATTACAGAAACGTGTCGCATGGAATCTTCCAGAGATGTAAACAAGGCAGCATGAACAGTTTATATATCAAGCAATAATAGACGTACATGTATACTGTCACCCCTGTATTTTGTACTTGTTTACGAGAAACCTATACAAACATGGTGTTATATGCTTTACCACTATGTACCATGCAGCCGCACTTTCATTCACAATACTCAGTGCATGCAGCAAAATTAGAATGCACAGAAATCTATTTTTTAACTTTAAATGTACATTATTCACAAAATGTTTTGTAATATCGAGTAATGATTTCGTTCAATGTTGACCAACTTGTCGGTTTTTGCAGTCGTTCCGTTCAAGGAATCAGTCATTTTAAGGTTTCATTTTCCATTCTTTTGCACAGCCGCGGCTTATTTTCAACATGATGTTATACATTAAGAGAGGGCGACAAGAGTTTGATAATCAGTAGATAGATCTTGGAGACATTGAAAATCATTGAAGACGACTTTTAATAGATTGAATTCTTCTTGGTTACGTTGCATGATTTTACTATTCTCTTCGCTATGTTTTTGTTTGTGTGTTTTCCTTGTCGTAACTCGATGTTTTGTGTTTTAGTTGCTAATTTGTCTCTTGATGTACTTCTTAGTATTTTCGATAATTTTTCATCTACATTGTATTTCTTGGTGTATTTTCGCAATTGTTAATATTTTGGATTGTCAGCGCTATTGGCGAACAAGTTATCCACTTTAAATAAATGTATTAATATTATCATCATCATGCAAATGAGGGATTCTGCGCCAAACATTAATGACACACTTCAATCGCCATACTTTTGGAGTAGCAACTGTCGTCATCAAGTTCAAGGGATGTCGAGGCAATTTAAGCTGGCACTAACATTTCAAACCATCGTTACTTTTTACGCCAGATTAAACGTGTGTTCAACAGCGAGGGAAAATTCGCGACACAGTGACGTAAGAGGTGTATGACACAAAAAAGATTAGTCTTGAAAACACAGAATAGCAGGACTGTAAGCTTATGGATTTTCATGTTTAAAGATTCATATTGTTTTAAGAGCAAACATCCGAACCCTGATGTAGATTACATGTTTGAACTTGAAATACAAGACCGTCATAACCTACCGTCAATAGAGCCATTCGGTATGGCCATATCGTATGCAAAGATGCTAGGGCAGTCACTCTCTGTCATACGGACGTGTGTGCACTGTGTACAATACGGCATGAATTATGTGCCGATATAATGTGCCCGTGTTGATATAAATACTTCAAACGGACACTGTTTAGGGCATTTGTAGACAGTATCTAGGGCAAGTGCGTCGTTTCCCATGTACAGGCTGAAGAAACGACATATTTTGTTGCTGAGTAATATTGAAGCGCGAACGGACTTGAATTTTCGAGGCGACAACTTTTGAGCAGTCAAAAGCATGAAATGTATATTTGGTGATAAAACAGCTCCACGTTCGTATTCATCGGCCACTTTGATTGGCGGTACTGACGTTTCCACACTGACGCAGTTTCCTTACAATTGCATGGCGTTGATACGGTTTTTTGGTTCTCTCCAAAATCACAAAAACATGAAAATTCATGTGAGGGCTAATTTTGAAGCTTAAGGGGTAAATGAAATTTTCTCGGGCTTCTGAGTTTTGAGAAAATAGGGAATTTGACTTTCTCCCATGGAGACAACGTAGGGATGGCGGCCATTTTGAATACCAAATATCGGTAAATATCGGGTAATTTGTTTCTTTTGTACCAAAATTTCCATCGGGTCCACGCTGATCCCTGAGTTTTATTCTTGATTTTGAAAAAGAGAGATGAAGTAGAGCGTTTGCCTAAAGAAGGTTTGAGCAAAAAATTAAGTATTTCAATTTCGAGGCGCGGACTAGCTTAAATTGCTCTAGTGTCCCTTGAACTAGAATAAATGCAAAAACATTGCATCGTCTGTTGTCTCCCAGTGCACGTTATACTTAACATGTACGCGCCATTGAAGCTACGGCAGTGTTTTTTTTTCTTTTCCTAATTTAAAGAGTACCTCCAGCAGCACACCAAATTTTCACCATCCTTACAAAGTTGTGATCAAGTCCTTTGAAAGTAACTTTTGCACGGCCTTATGCATATTTTAAAGGCACGCCAGGAAATAGTAATTTGTCACTATGACGTCACACGGTACCCGATTATGGGCAACAAGAGTGAATACACCGTACTGTATGAAAATTGGAGGAAAGAAGAATCAACAACCACACAGGTAACGTTGTGAAAATGCTCACTAATTGGAAATAGTACGCTCTCTAATAATGGTCTCACATTTTGTACACTTAGTGCTTCACCCGTGATCCTAGCATTAACCAAAAAATAAACATTACACACATGTCCATCGCTGGGCAAGTATCTCTGATATTGAACTTGTCGGACCAAACGTTTACCTTCCAGGGTCAACCGGTTATGTCCTACCCTGCGTTTCCATGGAAACAGCTGATCAATCATGATTTTTTCCTTGACGAATGCCATTAATCAAATTTAAATTATTAAGCGTATCGCACATTTACACACTTCCATCTAATTTTTTTCAACCGCCTACCTGAAATGATACTGAGCAATAAACAATAGATTCAGGGATTGGAGAGGAGGCGTCAAGAGTATGTGTATCATTGTTGTCTCTCTCATACAATTGTTTGATTTTATTAAACGTCACAATAGTTTGAAACTCTCAATTAATTTAGATGGAAACCGACAACAGCTGACCGTTCAAAATCGCTAGATTTATGAGAAAAAATTACAACAACAAAGGGACTAATCATATTTTCGTCCGTTCAAGGTCTATTCATTGTGCTTCTTTTTTAAATTAATTATTTATGGCCTCCCCCGACTGTTAGCTTTCAAATTTCCTGTACATGCAAAATTAATTGTAAGCGGCATTTCGAATTGGTGAATGGAAGATTTATTCATGGTCGGCTGGTCTGCAAGCGAATGTTAACAAGGCTAACTGTGAAATAATGCCATTATGTGGAAGAACGGTTAGGGGCTCAAAAACACTTATGGTAAATTCGCGCCTCGAAATTAAAAACTTTTCACCTTCAACTCAAACTTCCTGTATTAAAGGACGCTTTAAACCATTTCCTTCTTAGAAATCAAAATTAAAAATTAGAGGTCACCAAGCAAAATTCGGTGCTAGAAACTTTTAAAGCAAATGACCCAAAATTTAACGGCTCTGGAAATTATTGGAAATGACCTGGTGCTATCGTTGTGTTAACTAAACAGTATGGAGAAAAATTAAATTTTCAGTATTCACAAGTATAAGCCGGCCAAATAAATTTCGAAATGAGCCCCATATGTGGATAGACGAAAAAGTTCTGTAAAAGTTTGAGATTCCGGAAATGTGTATGTTTACAGACATCGCATTGGTTTGAACTTACACTGGCCGCTGCTCTTTAGCAAAAGATGGGGAAGTTCTGCATTCATATAGTATAGTGCATATCATGTTTCTTGTGAAGATGGCCATAGACGATACAGAAAGCTAGCCAATCGGTAGTGAAATTCCGGCATGTTCTATTACGGGAGAATTTACGGTTGATTGTCGCAAATATTAACATTTGCATAATGCGTGTGGGGAAAACGAGAATGATCAGTGATTTGTTTCATCCATAGTTCATTGCGGCCATGGTAAAGCCACTTTACAGGTTAACTAGTTTTCGGGGCCGTGTCTGTCCAAGCACGAGGACATTTGTTCCTGCATAGTGCGTTAACGATACTCTCAATAGGCCAAACCCGGAATTCGAATCGACCACGGTACAAACAAAGCCATGTGCGCAAACGCGCATACACGTACGTGTATTTCCATACGCGCTAGTACACATGTGGGTTTGTTTGTACCGGCATCACGTGATTATTTGGGCGTACTGAGTCTGTAGAACGCATCGCGTCCTTTTTATTCCGGAGTATATAAATTTAAATCTCGAACGCGCGCGCATAGAATCAGAGCGCTTAATCGCAGTCCCTCAAAACACCGGTTGGGAAACACCTGGGTCCCTATTTTTGTTACGATGCGCCTTATGGTTTGATAAGATGTCTGTGTTTGTATTTGTAGGGCTTCATTTCGGTTGGAATACAATCCACCCTACACCAAAATACTGTAAACACCACATTTCATGTGATACCTGTCCTAAAAGTGTACTATCAGGCAATTGGCAAAGTGAGAAAACGCCGTTTACTGCATTGCAATGCAGGCGAGCTACCGTAACCGCTTTTTTTTTACGGAAATCAAAACAACAAAACCAAATGACCGATCTCTCCAAAACCTAATGGATTGTTCATTTTTTGAAATGGTTGATAATGTGACGCAAGCTTCACATATTAAAGTAAATATCAGTGGTTCTGGGTAACACATGTTCGAAAGAAAAACGCGAAGAAAATGGGTATGAAATACGGATGCCAAACCGTAATCCGCATAAGCTTATTACAATTCCTAATCCGGATACTTCACATGTTAAAAAAATAGACGTTTCCCAACCGGTGTGTGTGTGTGTGGGGGGGGGGAAGACTGTGGTTCAATGAATGGCGAATACCGGGCAAATGTGCACTCTACAATCAGTAATTATTGTCGTCTAAATTTGACATTTAGCAGGTTCTTCGACCGGCCCATTGAAGTAACAAACTGAAGATACTGGTGACTGTATTCACTTAGTTATTTCATGGCCGATTTTGTGTTTTGTGTTCGATGTGGCTCGTGTGGTGGTGAGAGACTGTGGTGTGGGACAAAATATCCCCAACTCGTGTGACAAATCTGATCGCAGACCTGATCCGTTGGGTTATGAGATTCTATTTTTCTCCTCCCTATATGCACAGGCACGAATTCATTGTACTGCCGACAAACAAGATAGGGTGTCACTTTCTTTTATTGCATTTCTTGGAAATGTCGTGATAGTAAGTACCTCACAAGTATATGGAAATGTCATGATTGTAAGTACATCATATATCGTTACATTTCTGCAAAGAAAGCGACTTATCTGTATACACAAAAAAGGGACAAAATTTTATGTAGAGACATAGATTTGGCACATATTTTATAACGTCATATCCGACAAAAGGTTAGTTTAAACATGAGTTTAAACGTGAAATACCATTAATATCAAAGTGGCAAAAAAGTAGTAAGTACGATAGTGGTTACTGCATCTAAATATCGTTATTAACGTTTCAAAGTTTGAATTTTCAGTCTTTAAGGTAGTATGCGCCTCGAGCTTTCCTCAGTGAAACTTTCACCCCTTCTCTTACCCAATCGAGAATAAAATCAGGGGCCGCGAAGCAAAGTTTGGTACTAGTGAAACACATTATCTAACATTCACTTTACCAGTATTTGAAATTCAAAATGGCCGTCATCGCTATGTTAACTCTATAGGGAAAAATACAATTTCCAAATTTCGAAAAACTGAGACGGCAATTTGTTTTTTTTCTTCCGCCGATCGAGGGCTTTAAAATAAGCCTCCACAAGTGGTAGATCAGAAAACCATTGTACAAGTTTTAGAGACAAAATATCTGTCCCCGAGACTCATTCTACCTTAATTCTGAAACATCTACATATCTGTGAGAACTAAAGATTGAAAACAAAAATAATGTTATCCAAAAATCATAATATCTACGGATGACTAAGATACCGGGTTAAAATATACATATCAAAATGATAAAAATTAATCATGTTTAAAGAGTTCCTTTGTGTCAATTGTCCAACAAGGACACCATACCTGTAGGCATATCTGCCAACTTGGATGATGAACCGTACGATGTAAAGATCTTCCTTAACGCATAAAATGGTTTTTATAGACCAACAATGATCAAGAACGAGCAAAAAAAAAAATCACGAGGGAATGGCTTTTCTCAGAAAAAAACAACTTTTCAAAATATTGTTTTCGATCACACCAACTTTCCCTGATACACTTCAGGTCGTACACTTTTGACTTTTCAATGACTTTGCTATTTTTCTGGTTTTTGAAGCTCAGCCAACGAAGATCTCTCTTTGTGTAGCCATGACACAGAAAAACACATCTTTTTGGTTTCCTCTATCGTGTCGACCGGGTAGAACTATCAGTAATTTTGTGTGATGTAATTAATATTTAAAGCTGTTCCATGAGGAAATCTTCTCTCGAATGACTTATACGTTCTTATTTACATTGAATTGTAGATTTTGTAAAATAGAAAAAAATTACAAAAATATAACAGTGGATCAAACAAACAATAGAACTAGTTAATTAATAATTCGATGTGAGATATCCAGATTGACATTGCAAGTCCGTTGCTGTACAAGTCTTAGAGACACGTAGTCCATTGAACGGTCAAAATAAATATATATAATAATATAATTTTCCTGTGCCCACGTTTGAGACATGGAGATATGTATATTGTGCATCGCTGGGAAATTGTCAAAAATGTAGATGTGATCTATCCCACTCGTTCATTAAAAGCTAGAGTACTTGCATAGACGAGTCGCAATAATTATGAGCAACTTCAGGGATTCATAAGGATCGAATACAGCGCTGGAGGTTCCTAGGAAAACCGCTTTACTGCGTATCGAAGGCTTTTTGTCCAATTATATCACTCGGACCCATCGATAAGTTTATCGAACAGAGATAGATCTTCATGGTATTTTCTAAAGTTGCGAGTCACGAAATATGCAAAGTGAAAAATAAATATACATTATATCTCTGATAAAGGACAATAAACTATAAATTAATAAATTCATATGCAAATTAACGATCTTGTCATCTGGAAGCCTGGTACGTGTGTCCTCCGTTTGGAAGCATTAAGTCGGTACGTGTGCAAGCTTTCTCATGTCTCGACAAAAGTGCAGTCAGATAATCACGTTCCCTTTTCAACGTCTCCACCTCTTGTAGCAGTTGCTTATTGAGAGCTTCCTGGGAATGGTGCTCCTGTAATAAATTACAATTGTTTGAAAAATAGATTAATTGGGATTTTTCGCTGATTTGGGGTAAATACTCCCATGAGGACAGTCTGTAAAATCAAGTTACTGGCATTGTTTTTCTCAGAGTACTCGGTGCGATTTAGTTCACGTGCACACTTGACGGAGGACTTGCCGAAAATAGCGCCCTCTTGTGGCAAATTTAGAAGCTTTCACGTTTTTCACTCTGTATACTCGTTTGCTCCACAATGAAGGGACTGTGTTCAGTCGAATCGTGAATGTTTTCAGCATGGTATACGATAGTATCTGCGAAACTTGTGCAAAACAGTCCAATACAAACGAATGTGTGTTACTTTTATATACAGTAACGAGTTCCAAATTGTGATATTATAAATGCTTTAAATCCTACGAAAACAACACAGTTGCATTACAATGCAAATCGAAAGCGTGACACAGAAGGGAAATCCCCGGCGGGTACTGGGGAATTTTCCACGTGTCCTTTAACCCTTTCGAGATGGCGTTCTACGCCGACAATACTTACAAGTATCATAGCCCTTGCCTGTAGCTTTACGTTTATAAACAGGCACTTTAAACAGTACATTACAATGGATAGCTTTGTTTGGGTTACTGAGAATTGTCATCGGTAGAAAATTTCTCAGAATAACTTGCATAACAATAGCGCTTACCGTGACAATGCGATGTTCTTTCTCTTTCCTTTTCTTTCGACATTTTTCGGCGGCTTTCTTATTCCGTTCGCGTCTTATTCGACGTCTCTCTTTGTCGTCTTCAGTCAGCTAACCATGGAACAATAAAACGAAAATGCTTAATTTTATTCATTTATTTCCAACAATGCCACTCTTCTTTTACACAATGAGTATTCTTGATCAACTGTATGTTATCAAAAGCAACGTTATGAAGTCCAAACAGATCAACACTGATCCCCTCTTCTCTTGATTTAGAATTCTCGGGTCCGTCTGGGTTTTGTTTATATTTGTTTATCGCGTGATCTGTTGGATACTGGCTTCGTGCCAAGTATAATGAGCCGACGGCCCGGATTGGTTATTGCTATAATGTGACAATACCTCGCATCTCAGACCACCATTTCAATAACCACTGATTTCAATAACCACTGTCACATTTCGATGAATCATGCAAAATCCCCTTTACTAAAATTAGTTCGAGGAATTATCAAAGCAACTGAATTGGGTATGCACCGGCATTTCTGTCGTGAGCACCACGTGACTATGTAACCACTCGCCTCGTTTGCCCTAGGTTAGAGTTTAATATTTGGAACCGATGCATACAAAGAGTCGCCTTCCGAAACTGATCTCTTGCCCTTTTTAAGTATTTTTTTCAAATGACCCAAAGTAAGTCAAATCCGAGAAAAGATACAACTTTGTAAAAATCTTATTTTAATATGCGATACGACAAAAAAGACACGTGACAAAGAAATCAGAACACGTTTCAATATATTTAATGCCAAGTTCAGTACCTATTCAGATTTCAATGTATACTCTCTGTTTAAGTTGCTCCGACAATGCAGAAAATATTCCTCTCTGCTAACGAATAATTGTCATTTTTACAGGTGTTGAAATAATTTTGCAAAAACAAATAAATAAATAAATAAATAAATAAATAAATAAATAAAGTTTGCAATGGCGGACTTTGGACGTGGAAGTAATGCAATGCTGCATTTGCTATGCGTGGACATCGGAAACATTTCAACCATTGCACCCTAGATTTCTACGCGGGATTCTTACGCGGGAGTGCGTCTGTATATACTAATTGAAAATCTCCAAGCTCCACAACAAACGTGTTTCCTGGACTAACAGGAACCATAGACAGTGGAGGGGGGGAAGACCCCTCCACTGTCTATGCAGGAACGTAGCTCATTAAAAGAAGCGGATACGAGACCAAGTTATTGACTTCGACAGCAGTGCAGGTTTACGCAAACTCAAAACGAAACGGGAAACAAGGTTATATGGGTTTTAGACGTGATAATCCTACGTGACTTGCACATTTTACATACTAACAGTTCATCAGGAAAGCAACTGGAAACAGACCGTTTAAGGTTTACTGGTTCAAATATATTATTGTGGAATGAACGGTGTTGAATACCTACTTCGTCGTGTTCTTGCGCAGCGAAATCAGGGGTGACATCAGGCAGCCCTTTCGACTGTCTTCTCGCTTTGATCGCCATTCGCAATTCATCTTTCACCAAAGTGGAGTACGATATCTCAATATCGTCCAGATCTTCCAGGCATTCGCCTTTCAAGTTGTCATCCAGCGGAACCAAGTGAATATTGTTGTTGTTGAAGTCGAAGTTCTCGTCAAAGCAAGCCGTGGCTCCATCGCTTGGAAACTGCCACGGTAGGCCAGCGTCGGCCGACGGCTCTGTTACCATGGCATCCAATTCAGATAAATCGAAATCGGGCACCTGTGTCTGAAAGTGAAAGAGCGAAAGTAGAGTGAGAAACTGTGAGAAACTACTTCAATATTTAATCTTACCTTCTTTTGTCTGTAGTTTTTAGAAAGAATATATATATACATATATATACATATATATATATAATTATATATATAATATATGAGATAACTAAGAGAGAGAGAGAGAGAGAGAGAGAGAGAGAGAGAGAGAGAGAGAGAGAGAGAGAGAGAGAGAGAGAGAGAGAGAGAGAGAGAGAGAGAGAGAGAGAGAGAGAGAGAGAGAGAGCTTTACTCCTGGTGTTCGGTTGCATTCTTTCACAAAATGTGGAAATATCAGCAATTGCCGTAGTAAAAATACGAAATAAAAGTCCTGCTTATTTATGAAAAATATGCTATGATGCATTTAAAAACAACTAGATTGGTATCAATACTAAGATTTATGGATCACCGATTCCTAAAATTTTGATTAAAAAGAGATAGGAAAAATGTTTAGTCCATGGCAATCAGAAATTCCCAAAAGGAAATTAAGAGATTAACAAGTGAAGACGTTAAAATTTGGTTGTTTTAGTAGGTCTTGTGAAAAATATGAATACTGTGGGACTTCCTGCAGCATTATTATAAGGGCGGACCTACCTCACACATCGTTGGTCTCTGACTACAAAATTCCAAGGGTATCAGTACTTTATAGCTTTGGGGCGAAGATACTTTGCATATCAGGGAGGGGGTTTTCCATTCAACTCGCGACTTCCTAAAGACATTGAATTTGCAACGGGGTTAGCCGCAGGGTAGGATATTGTGATCATTTGATCTGAAAAAATATAATTTACGAGAGTTTTTATGATTCAATCTGAGTTGAGTAAAAAATATTTGAAAATTTCGCCAAACATCCGGTAAAAGGACCATGGTTGATGATGTTAACATCACATTTGTCCAGAGCATTTGCGACGCTTGGTCCGATATGCGGGTCCTGATAAAGACGTCTGCGAGATTTCGTTCAATTCCCGTAAATCCCATCATCTAGCACAATACCCAATGAAAGCCATTTTCAAGGAAGATTGCAGTCGAGAAACGCGTTACAATTGTATGAATAAGTAGGCGCACAGTCGACGTTTAAATTTGTTTACATGTCTCGTCAATCGAGTACTTATACAGCGTGGACTAATTAACAACTGAGCAGCAAATGTGGTCGCAAGTTTTTATTTTTCAAATAGAATATTGGTAAATGGACTGACATTAAGCAATGAATCTAGAAGATCCCATTCAATTACTGCCGTGACAGGTGGATTTTGCAAACTTCGCAAAACAGAAACTGACAAGGTGGGCCATTGTATTGCGTTCCCGCTGTCTTCAACCCTCGTGACGAGGACGCCTATCACGGCTGCCACGTCAGATCGACTGAGCAGCCCATGGCGGCTGTATTGTGTACAATCACGAAAACTGGAACTGAATTCACACCGGCTCGTTTTTTTTCAATCTTACACTGTAAAATACCTCGTTTACAGTGCAACGACAGAGTGCACGTTTGCAGACCTGTCATTGCAATGCGTGGGGACATAATTTTGAGGAAGAAGTAGTTGACTCATTGAGACCCTGTTTTGAAGAAGTGTCTTTGCAGAGTGGGCTTAAAATAACATCCAGTTATAGAACTTCATGTGGTACAACAAAGGCATGCCGTGCTAAAATTGCATGAGCAGCGCAGTAATCGCACGGAAAATCAATCTATGTTCTATATTTGCATTGGCTATGTAAAAGGTCATGTCATGGACCAGATCTGGCAACGTGTTCCTAAAGACACGGCCAAACTAGGAAGGTACATCAAATAACCTACCGTACCTGAGACAGAAATGTTCCCAGTCGACAAAAGGGAATTCTGTGACGATAGATTGTGAATCTCACGCCGATAAAATGTCACAGTCGGCGCTCGGAAGACTTGCGGACATCCTAAGCCAGCTATGGCAGTTGTCTGCGTGTACAGGGTATTCCCCTTGAATGGGGATCTCCCGTTCAGGTAGTTTCGGTAATTTAAATGTCTGGTCGCCAGCGATTGGATAAGCCCGTACCGTTTGATTACCCACGGGTTTAATGCTCCGACATGTTTTGATAGAAAGTAAATAAAAGTTTGTTGCACGCTAGTTCTATTATAATTGTCATACAAACAATCTTTTAGTAAAGTTATCTGTGATGGCGTTTTGGATGTGAGATGGAAGAACAAACGAATCATGGAGCCGGGCCGTCTTACCAGAGTAGACCAGCTCTCGTTTGCAGTTGTCGCCCCGGCAATGAACTGCGAACACGGACGAAAAATAGAATAATAAATGACAACCTCATCATTTCTACATTTGATTTAACAAGAGACTGAGACGTACGTATTACTTTTTATCAACAAAATCCATTTTATTAAAAAAAAATAGTATATCTGTCACGTTGAAGTACGTTTACTAAGGCTGACATCTTTATTTCGTGTACCCTAAAACATTTTTGATAACTTTGCAAAACATATGCATGTGAATATGAAATCAGAAAATTCTTGTCGACAATTGGTTGTTTTATTTCTTCCAGGTCGGCACTCCCTCTCTGTACCTGTATTCTCGGCTGACAAATCTATGATATCAATATATGCTACGGTTTCAAATTTTATCGCACACAGCCGGTCGATCCGTGTGCAGCAAGTTCTATTTTATGCGCAGGTTGTTTACCATTAAACATGGATCAACGATAACAACAAGGGAGGTAATTTTGTCATCTTCAGGTTCGTCTTATACCTTCAGATAAAATACATCAAGCATACAGGCATCCCAAAGTGGAATAAGTTGTGAAGAATGTCGTGGTAATAGCAAAACAAAACTTCTTATGGGACCTCTTTATGTCAGCCAACAAAATTTATTTAAAAGGAAGATGCCATATCAGGCGGGGTCAGATTGAAGATGCCGAAGTGACCACCTCTTCTCGTGTCAGGGACTAATAAATGCACGGTAAACCTGCGCCATCGCTCATTTTACGACAAAAACGAAAAGCAATATTCTTTCAGGGAACAGAAGTCAAACAGTCACAAATGTAGAAGGGAACGGCGGAGCCAAATATATTTTTACTATTTCATGCATCGCTTCAAAGAATTACCATTATGCAAGTGTACTGCGCATTCACACGTCCGCTGCCATATCAGGACACTCGACACAGACCTGCCATTTGAGGCCAGTGGTGTGACCTACCTGCCATTTTTAGACTACTGTCGACCTACCTGCCACGTCAGGACACAAAGCCTCGACTACGTGACAATGTTTTTCCTGGGCCCCACATTAGGTTGTTTAATGGGGAATGCCCTTGCGTTTAACAAAAATCCCCTTTGTCAGTCAGTGTTTCAGTAATAAGTTAATATTAAGTGGTCCAGCCAGCTGTGATAATACATATATCACACAGACATCCATTTGTCTGTGCATTTATGTATGGAGGGCGTACAATCAACGGCAAAAGTTAATTCAGTTTGATTTCAGTCTCTCCACAACAAAATCGATATACCAGCGAGTTTAGTTTGTCACATTGGAAAAATAGTTTCACTTTTACTGCTTAGTAGAGTCAAAAGGCTGTTGGAGCGTATAGTGCAATTAGGTCACTCAAAATCCGTCCTTTGAGAGACTGGGAGGCTTCGGTTCACTGTGTACAGCGATCGGCTGTGTAGTCGAGTCCGCGCATGCGTATAGTTGAGTGGAAAATTCCAAAAGAGTGCAGTCGAGGGGCTTCCCCACCATAGATCAACACAATACGCGCCACGACCAGGGTATATACATATTCATGATGTCAATGCATGAAACACCTCCTTTTTTTACAGCTGCCATATCAGGCCAGTTACGTTGATGTATACACGACCATTGGTCTCATGCTGGAGTTCATACCTCAATGTTTAGAATTAAGTCGTCTTGGTCCTATTCCGATACATTTCATAGCTGTTGCTTAATGGTTGTCACTCCGATCCGTAATATATGAAACCCATGACCTAGTTATTTCTTGCTACGCGAACATTGTGCATATTGTGTTTTTGACGCCGAGGCATTGTCAGTATTGTTGACATTTGACACTTCATCGGTATATCCCGGCAGTTAAAATGCACAAAATAATAGTAATATTATGGCGACGATATTGATGCATTTCTGCCGTATATGGACAAGATGAACATCAAAACAGAATTGAACGTTTGTAGGATAACAGTTAGCATAAACGTTTCAAATTTTAACTAGGACTTTGTGCGCTACGAAAAAAACCCTATTGTCTGACATGAAGTAAATATAAAGTACTGTAAGTCAATGAAACGTTAAAACGAAAATATTGTCATTAATTCATCACTCATACCTGTCATCCAAGCAACAGAGTCCTTAAGGGGGTCAGATAATTTTGGAAATCACCGGCGATTAATTTTCAAATATCTTGGAGCTCCCCAGTCCGTTTTGAGCAAGCCGAAACTGACATTAAGGGACCGGTACCGCCTGCACGTACCATACCGCGGCATGCTTCCGGCATTTTGGGAAAGACCCTTTGTAATTTGCATAGTGATTTTCGCAATCCATCTCGACGACTGACAATCGGGGGCGCATTATTAGAATTACAAGCATTATCGGATATTATCGTCGAACTTAGTGAGTTAGACTCGAAAAGAAGAATGAGGTTTCGGCAAATGACCACCAAGCCAGTAAAGTTAGAAATATCAGAAGGGTAAAGTGGTTGAAGATGACCAACAAACTCTTTTTGATGGATGATAATCGGTAAAATAGTAACAATTTCTATCTAAGCTCAGGGGGCTCGTCCACCTTGTTTTATGTGTGTGTGTGTTTGTTTGTGAGCGTTTGTGTTCGTTTATTTGTTGGTTTTAATAAAATAAGAGCGAAAAGCTCTTTTTTTTATATTTGCCAATAAAGAGTGGTTTATTTATTTATTATTTGTTTGTTTGTATGTATTCCGATGGTTAGGGTTAGGCTTAGGCTTAAGTTAGGGTTAGGATTAGGGTTAGGGTTTGGGCTAGGGTTAGTCACTCCCTCTATATTGAGGGAGTGACTAACCCTAACCCTAGCCCAAACCTCAACCTAACCCTTACTTATTAAGCCTAACCTAACCCTAACCATCGAAAGACAAACAAACAAACAAATAAACAAATAATAAATAAATAAACCGCTCTTTATTGACAAATATAAACAAAAGAGCTTTTAGCTCTTATTTTACAAAAAATAACAAATAAACAAACACAAACACACACAAGAAACACGCACACACATACAACAAGGTGGACGAGCCCCTGTGATCTAAGTTGCTGTATCCTGTGATGACGATGCTCAGAAGCCCGTGGTAATGCCAATATGTACCCAGCAAAACTTAGAAAATGGCGAAACGGTAGCGTTTGCATAAATTCATAAAGAAAATGCCATGCCATCACAGGACAGTCAAGTGTCAGATGATCATGACTAAGGGAGCGTTCAGTTGTTATGGCCGGGGTGGGCCGGCAAAATCCAGGGGGGGGGTCACCTCAAATTTGAAAACTGCAAAGGGGGGGGGGGTCATGCATTTTTCAAACAGCTCAGAGGGGGGTCACTTAATTTTCATAAGTATCCGTCCCGTCAAAAAGCAGTTTCAGTGTTCAGAAATTTTCTGGGAGATAAAAATGATTCGTTGCATGATTTCATTCTCTGAAGTTATTCACCTGTAAATCTGAACAAAAGTATAATTATCTGTCACATGAACATCTTTACTAGACAACTCTGAGGCTTGTCTTATTATAAATCAAGCTCACTGCACTTAGGGCCATGAACAATTCCTATTACTTACGTATTAGAGATATAGCAAGTTTTGTCAGGGAAATTATTTAACAGTTACCTGTACTGAGACTACTAGTACCATGAAAAGTGAAATTATACTTTTAGGTGAAATTACAATATCATAATTGTTGTCCACATCTGAACTTTTAAATACCCTATTTGAATCAAGTACATTTGTATCAATTATCAAACACCTATAAAAGCACAAATTAATTTAGTTTAGCATTGTAAAAAAATTATTCTTAGTTTTCTCATAGACTCCAATGTATAGTGAATCAACATTTCGGTGAAATTCCAAAATCCAATTTCTTGCACACATATCAACCTTTAACCATCCTAGGCTAACTAAGTACTTTAAAATGAATTATCAAATATCTATAAATACACAGATTTTGATAGTTTTGTATTGGAAAAAAATTATTCATTTTCCTCATAGACTCCCATGTACAGTGAATCTACATTTTGGTATAATTCCAAAATCCAATTTCTGGCGAACACTACCATTTGTTACCAACCTAATCTAATCAAGTACATTGATATCAATAATCGAGAGTACATAAATACATGAATTTACCTATTTTTGTATTGGAAAAAAATTATTCATACTTTCCTCATAGACTCCCAGGTATAGTGGATGAACATTTTCAGTGAAATTCTAAGATCAAACTTTTTGTCCACATGCCAGTTGTAACGACCCTATTTCATTTAAGTACATTTATGTAAATTATCAAATATCTATAAATGCATAGATATAGTTTTGCATTGAAAAAGTATTACATAGATTTCTCATACATGTATGACAAAATATATGTATACCATGTATGGTGAATCAACATTATCAACAGCTGATTTTTAATTAAATCCAAACATCAAAATTTTGTACACACACGCTTGCAAAAAAAAAGCGATCCTTCAGTAATTTCTGTCCAACCCCTTTAAAGGGTAATTTCAAAATTATAGCATGTCGAAGTGGAAATCTGAGCTTTAACACCTTTTGAGTTTGTGAGGAAGGTCATTTGAAAAAATCTAAGCTCTATTTTGGGGGATTCTATTGCTCCATATCTTTACTCAAGCAATGTGGGGGGGGGGGGGGGGGTCATGAAATTTTTGTCATCTTGAAAGGGGGGGGGGTCATCAAGTTTTTTGGTACAATGGGTAGGGGGGTTCACTTATTTTGACTGATGCGCAGGAAGAATTTGCCGGCCCACCCCCAGCCATAATAACTGAACGCTCCCTAATCTGCTTCTGCAGTGAGAGAAGCTCCAGTCAAACGTCAGTCGCTGGTTAGTCATCAACAGTGTCACCTTGCTAGACAGCAGTCTAGAGATGTTGTTCCTCAGAACGCAGTTTCTATTCCTGTGCTTGAGATTTGTTAGATTAGGTCTCTCCGATACGGTAAGTACCGAGCCATTAATTTGAATGCAATGTTTGCCCAGCCCAGACTATCGCCAATCGTCATAAATATAATGGCGGCCTCCGAAGCTCGAGTAATAAACTGTGACGTAGCAAGGCTATATGGGCTAGAGTAACGGTGGTCGTAGACATTTGGAGGAGAGTGTGAAACCACATATGTGTCACATGACAATATCGGCTATATCATCTTGTTTCAATTTTAGAGATATCGTTGTTATAGTGTCAGGTTTTCGCAAATATTTTGCCAACTGCATTCATTACAAACGCTCTCCTTTCTGAAGGGGCAGGTTTTTTTTATCAGCTTTATCTCTGAGCAAATTGACTAACTGTGCACAACTTTCAAATGGGAACAAAGGACTAAAATCACATAAACAGTTAATGTCAACAACCACTGATGCGAGAACCAGGGATTGAGGATTGCCCTTTTTAACACCTTGAATAAACTATAACGCTGTTGACTGTCAAGTGTAATGCACTCTAAATACCTGTCATTCGCTTATCATGCCTGATTGAATCAGTAAGAATTCGCTCTTGCTGCTTTATTACCGGGCTATGGCATGCAATATATACCGATTACCACTTCGTATGACTACCTCCATCGTATGACTCATGGGATTCGGAAAAAACTAGAGGAAAAGGCTAGCGTATCTCGTGCATGCCCAGTGCATGCCACATCAGGACAGTCAACAGTCACGTGACATTCACTACAACAATAACCAATTGTTGTTTCGTTTCAGTGTCTGTTATCAGCCGGAAAGCAGTGGCGGCACAGTAAATCGTCTCTTGAGGGAATATGAGTGCAACTTTGTGCTTCACCATTGCTGCATATCTGCAAATATGCACCGTTGTGTTGGCCTCGACACAAGGAGTCACTCATAGCGTAAGTACCACGCCATACTGTCTCAAATTTACCATGACTTAACGTTTGGTTGGACATTGTTTTCGGCCATAGCGTTTAACGCATAACGGGCTATTCCGTTGTTGGAGCTCTCTCGCAGGCACATTATGACTATTTGTTTATGAAAGGCACTGAGAGGCTGCATACAGTTGCGATCGCTGTCCAACACTGGTCAAAATTACTCAAAATTGGTTTACTGTGCGACGGAGGGACACCTTTTTTGTGCTCCCTCACCTGGCATCTCATGCCTCCAGGGCCCTCACCACACGTTTTTTTAACCTATACATATTTTACATTTCCCCCTTCAAAAATTCCTTTGAAAACCATGATAATGTTTTATACTCTCCTTGGCTTGTGTCAGGACTCTGTGGTTTAATTTTTCCAGCCCCTCCAGTTGAAAGACATACACCAAAAAGTAAACATACAGCAATTTGAATTCAAATTTCAGGAGTGACTATACCAATGAGAACAAATATTAAGCAAAATTATGTAAAGTCACTCGGATTATAACTACGGCTCTTTAAAGTAAACAGACAGATTCCAATGTTCGTCTAACGGCTTTTCTTCGCCGTCGTTTGTGTGCCAAAGCAACATACATATATTACATTTGAGTTGAATATGTGCTCCGATAGTCACATCTGGCCACGTCTAGATTTGTGTTTGGGAAAGCCGTCATGTTGATTAACAGGGTGTATTGTTGTCTTCGGCATGATTTGGCTTTGAACAAAGAACATAGGTTTTCACACGGCATGCAGTTTCGGTAATTTTCAACGCCTCTGTGAGGTAGGATCATTAACTCGTGAAAAAGTCGACGGAAGCCACAGCTGTTCTAAACGTACGGAGTGAGCATAGTGGACTCGGTCGCTGGTGATGTTGATCTGATAGTGACGAACGTCTGAAACTCTCGAATTAGCTTTCATTTTCGTCTCCGATGAATAAGATAAAAAAGATACTTATGTTTTGGTATTATGGTATGTTTGTTGTTCAAAGGACATTATAATTTGTGCGTTTTCATTGGTTTAAATTTCCCATGCTCTATTCACACCCCTGTACACTTTGTGTACTTGCACTCATATTTTCACCCCTGTGTTGAATATTTGTGTACAAACATCGAGTGTGTATAGAGCTAATGGGGAGGGGGACTGTCGAGGGTACGGTTTCTCCATGAAGGCGGTGCTGATAAAAACGCCTCCACAGCTTCAGGCTCCATTCGATGTAACTCTTGATATAGGCCTACTGTCCTTCAGCTTTGCTCTGTTTGCACAAACTATAGTTTCTTGCTCTACGCCAACTTGTCCGATATTACGGTTGATGACTGAATTTTCGTCCGGACCTTGACAAGCCATTAATTTTAAAACAATAAAATTGTATTATTACAAACACTGTGTTGTAATTCAGAAGGATAATACTTTGTGCTTCTCCAGCATTTAGTTCGAAGAACAAGAAAATGTATTGTTTAGTGAATTCTGCAACGAAGATTGTGATAATATCATCAAACGTCAAAGCGACGGTATACCACTCGATTTTGACCAGTTCACTTTATATTTGCACTTGCTATCGCTCGTGCATATACTAGTATGCCCGGGACTAGTATGTCGTGAACTGGTGAAAATCTAGTGGTATACCATCGCTGGGTGTGCTTTATTGCTTAATTTACTCATAGCCATAGCAATATTATAATAACTGATACAAACGATAACATAAACAGCAAACATTTGTGAGACCAACAGGTTGGAATTTGAGCAGTGAGGGCAAACGAATCACCCACAGAATTTCTTTTCGTCGTAGTTCTTTACGTGAACACTGTGTTACAGATATCGGCGTATCGGCAAGACTACACTGAATCTCCGTGCGATGACCAACCACATAGCCATTGGCAGAATGGGACCTGTGTATGTAATCCTAAATACTATTATGATGACCTCACGGATACATGCCTACCGTGTTCAATGTGTTGCGCTGGACTGAACGAGCCATTCAACAGTGCACAGACCAGGGACTGAAAAATAAATGCAATCATGTTAAGCATTGCCCAGGAATAGGTATGCGAAATGCATTGAGAGCAGTTTTTGTGAATCTTTTCATTCCTTTTAGATTCTAACAGAGCGTCGTACATAATACAGAATCAGCGAATAGGAATTGAAGTTCCGCGGAAATGCTGTATCACTTTCCTTTCTTAACATCTAGTACGCAAGTTCAAATATTTCTAAACCACCATTTTTTTAAATTCCAATTTCTTAGAGAATTACATGTAGGCTGCCTTTTGTAACTTTACATGAGGTAATTGTGTCAGTAAGTGTTACAATTTCAGAGGACGATTTACTAGCATTACATGTATGAGTCGCGCTAACGAAGCTGTGACTTATTTCCCCGTCTTGAACGTTCCTGAATAATTATATATTGTCATATAAGTGTCAGAAGTCCAGAATAAGGTAAACCTTTCCTTCTGGGAGATCATTCGCTGAACTTTAGCTCCCGTGTTGTTCTTGCACGTTCTCTACTATTGCCTTGTATTATGATGATATTTATTTGAACACTTTTCCATACTTGTATTTCACTCAGGGTATCAAGTGGAGTATTGGGCCTTACGTGTTTGCGATACCAGTCGTTGCGTTTGTTGCGATTGGAACTGGCACATTTTGCCTATGCTCACGGAATCGCAGAGTCAGGCAATGGCGTCAAGGTTATATTTCATTCTTTAAAGCCCCTGCAGCTGTAACTCTTGAAATTTGTTGACCTGAAAAAGGCTTTCTATTTTCTCTGGTTTTCTTTAAATTCTACAGATTTAAAGGATATAGTCTTTTACCACTGAAAAATTGGACAAGTAAATTTAAATTTTAACCGTTATTTTGATTTCCCGCCATTTTTAAAAATTGGTAATATTACAAAGAAAACATAGCATATGGTGTCCCAGTGGAAAACATTCAGCAATATGCATTATATTGGACTACTCTGTTGTTTCTGTGAAGATTCCAATGCATATATGCACTGCGTACTGTGTTTTTGCTTTATTTGCATGAGGGCGCCATTTTATGTTTGGGCAAACATTTATTATTTATCTTGCTCAAAATTGCACATGTAGTCCCAGTGGACAGTTTATTCTACCTGTATAAACACCCCTCAATGAGCACATTCGCATAGAATTGTTTTAGTTTGGAGGTCAAATCAAAAAATAATGCTAAAAGATACAGCTATTGGGCCTTTAATGTCTCGTAGCCTAGAAAATAAAATACTTGAAACCCCAATTGCTGCGAATGTGTAACACACCGATCTGAAAATATCCTGAGTTTTCAAAGAGTTTCCTTTGAGTAAGACCATTAAAGACTGAATATAACACTGTCATAAGTGTCGAGAGTGGCATGTAAATTTAAACTTTTTAACATCATTTTCGATTTCCGCCATTTTCAAGTGTTATCATGTGGCAGAGAAAATAGAAATTACAAAAACAAAATGTTGGCCATCGAGAGCTGTGCATTCAAGCAAATAGCATCATGCTTGTTTCTTGATCAGGATGTATATGTGCAGGAAATCCTACATTATTTATAATTTTCCGTAGGGGCGCAATAAGTGCGGCACCGGTTTATTATTAACCTGTACGCATTGTCCAAATCTGCGAGCAGTTATACTTCTATACATATCCTTCAGTTAGCACATTTACACGAACCAACTTGGTTTGAAAATATCATGACAATAATGCATAAAATTCGCTGCTATTGGAGCTTTAAACTTTTACCTCAAACTCTTTTGAACCATACCTTTCGACATCAACGATAAAAATCAGGGGTCACTTTGTAGCGTTGATAGTGAGTAATGCACGATCTAAATGATTAGACATGCTTTACATTACATTACATTTAAGTTTGTTACAAACACACTATCCTTTACGAAACGCTATTAATCCGTTATAGAAGATTTTGATTGAGGTTTTCATGTTTAGGTGTCATCTCGATTTCAGCAAATGCACAAAATTTGTGAAAAGGGCGAAGGTAAAATGTAGCTAGCCACAATGTTGAATCGTTCGTACAATTGTACACAGCACGTTCGTTTTTACGAATCCTACACCAGTTTGTTCAGTATACATTTTGATAAATATATAAACAACACCGTCTTGTCGAACAATTATCCTGGAAAGTGAATCGTGAGTTTAAACAGTCCAATTTCATTTTGACTTGTGCACCAAGATCAATGCTAACATATATTATTTCCATTAAACATGGATCCATGTCATTATTATTAGGAGATAACACCGCAACTACTTTGCTTAATTTGGAAATTTTATTGTAATGACTGTTAATAGTTTTGCATCATATGTTTTCCCGCAGACAACTGCTGCAAAGATCGAAGGCCAATTGCTGAGGTACAAGCGATCCTTCCCGATGCATAATGTAAGACATGGCTTGCTCTGCCAGTTACAATGGCAGCCTATCTTTCATTTCGGCATGCTCGATGATTCTACATCACTCTACCATGCTGTTTCCCCTACCTATGTGTACTTCTGGGCAAATAAGACACCGCTGACTCTACCAACGATTGAGTACAATTCTTATTTCTGTAAAGTTACACTAGTAAAAATGGGGCTCGTCAAAGGTTAATTCTCTCAACATACCCTGAGTGACAACTTGCTCTCCGATGTTTGACACTTTGTTTAGTTGTAGAATCTTCGATAGTATTTCCAAAATGGCATTGTTTCCATTAATATTATTTTGAGCTTGTAAATACGCCACGTATTTTTGAGTGGAATGAAACTTTCTGTAAATAGACTTTATATAGTTACCTGTAAATACACTTAACAACCTCTATGATTTTTTATACTTGCATGATGATCATGATATTAGGAGACTGTTTTTCAGTTTATAAAGAGATAGCAAGCCTGTAAATTTCAAGACAATCATGACCGAAGGTGTTGCAACGCTTAAATGCGCGCTCTTATGTCTTTTGAACAAAAACAATGAATTTTGAGGGAAAATTACAGTTTTTAGCTTCTCTTCCACCACGATTTTTGAAGTATCTGCTTCACCTCAATAGCTTCCATTCCTCATAAGCAAAACTTCCATCGTCGGTCTTGAAGCTCTATGACTTTGTTCTACCCTCGTAGTGGCAAATGTACCTAAACCATCGCTAACGGGATAACATATTTACGAATTGATTTGTACAACGATGTCTTGCAAATGATAACTTATTCCTTTCTGCTTAACGTCAAACATTTCCAAAAAAGATTTTGATCCTACAGCAGCCTGCCAAGTTGTTATAAAGACAAAACAGGCCCTGCCAAGAGTTGTAAATGCGATTGGCACCCCGTGTTAAAAATTGAGACACAAGATACAACTTCCATTCATGAAAGCCTCTACGCGATAATTAGTTTATTGAAGCAACACACTTTTATGAGCTCACTGCTATAGCATCAAGTAAAATTGTATGTCACATGCAGACAGTGTGTCTTGGGAAATTGAAATAAACAATACTTGTACATTAACCAGTGCATGGTAATGTTACATTGTTACTCAATCTTGAACACAGGGTGCCAATCGTAAACTCTCATTTACAACCCCATAGACAGAGCTACTTTTACCTTTGTACAAGCAGAATTTGTCTGTATCAAGTAGCCTTGATCAACACTAAAGTGGCCACGGGTGTATATAGATAGATAGATAGATAGATAGATAGATAGATAGATAGATAGATAAACGAGCAGAATTATTCATCTCGTTTATCTATCTTACATATATATATCATATATATATATAATATATATATATATATATATATATATATATATATATATAAATCGGATGAATAAATTTGCACACGTCTACTGATCTGGTTGTATATTTTCTATTTATTCTGTTGGTAATTTTGATACAACGTTTCGTCCTAAAAGTAGGACTTCATCAGGTTGACGGTAATGTCAACAGAAGGAGAACACAGACAAAAAAACAGTGTTGATCTTCATTAAGTGCTGAACGTATTTTACGGGCTGAGTGAATTGGAAAGTTAAGTAGAGGATGTGGCAATCCTTACCGTTTATGTGTGGCGCAGATGAATGTGCCCATTGAAATTTGGCGCTAATGGTTATTTATAGTGCCTGTATGAGGGTGTCGGGAGCAATTGTTATTTAAATTTTTGTCAAGCACAATTAGCTTAGAGTGTTGAGTCCGTTTGGTGACAATGTACCTAGTTTTGAAATCCAGATGGACTATTTTCTTGCGGAGCGTGTCATCTTGTTTATTTATTTTGATGATCCCTATTATTGAAACATCGTGAATGGTGTGTTGATTTTCGATGAATAACTTCAATTACTTTACAAAACGCTTCAATTTGAAGAAAAGACATAAAAGGACCATTCTGAAATAAGCGGCCAACTAAAAAGCCCAATCTCTGTCAGGTGAACTTACTTGTTCTTCTGAAGTAGTGTGCTACGTTCTGTTAAAACGCTTTGAAAAAGGTCTTCTTTGTTGTTCTTAGGTATACCATATGTAATTAATAGCAACAGCTAATGTTATTTCAATTATAGGTATATTGAGTTTCTTATTGCTGTAATTTTATTTTTTATTATTTATCACGCTGTATTTCTTTCTATTAAGTACCATTTTAACTAATGTTAATAAAATGTTGCAGAAGTAGGTATACACGGACTTTTGACGAATTCATGGTACTACAATATCCCCAATCGGTGTCAATATATAGCCATTTTGCTCTTGAAAGGCTGATATGCGTGCAATCGATCGTTCACGTACTATTTACACCTCCACCTTATCTTTGCAAGTATCTTTGCAAGTCTTAACTACAGAAGTTTGACAAACCCAATGTATGTTGTGTCTGGACCAATCAAAAAGCGGCTATCTTTACATGATACTTTGATCGATATTGACGTATCTTTTTCCACGTATGTAACTCCAGCGACAAAACATGGACTTGTCCGTCGATATCTGTCTGCAGTATCCATTTTGCATCGCAAAAATACTTCACCGTTCACCATTACTGTTACCCCTACTTCTAAAAACGACTCCAAGAAGTGCACCTGTTAATAAAACAACGATGGAGATTTTAGACATGAATCTGACCAAACAACTTAATAATTTTACCAATTAAAATCCACGGTCCAAAGTTGTAGATGGTCTTTCTTCCTACCGTGTAAACAGCTCACAAGTGGATGTACGACCCACAAACTTATATGAATATTGATTGCGCTCAGTCTGATTAAAATGACACCGCAATCCATTGTTGATTTTATCGTGTTACTATTGACTGGAAAAGACGTTGTTCTTATCTCCTGGATATATTAAACTGTTTTAAACTCTGCAAAAATGACAATAGTCACAACTTAATCGCAGATGCGTCCAAATGGCTGTGTAAAATACCATATAATAACTACTGGTCACCCTAAAACAAAAGAGAATAAAAGAATATGATAATTTGACCAAACTTGTTAATTTTGTTTGCTTGTGTTGAAATTTATTGACTAAGCTGTATTTAACACATGTCATTTATTTCTATGTATCTTTTTTTTAAATAATAAAGCGTATACGCGTGAGGGTGAGTGTGTGTATACCTTCGGACTATCTCCCAAACGCCAATGTATCATATTAAGTCATATTTTGATATACCTATTACCCAACTTAGATTTATAATGACTCACAGGATAAAGTGAGCTTTCAACTTTAGAAACTTCTCTGTCTGTAATATCCTAATATCATATGGTTTGTACAGCCACTTTAACTGATATACAGACAGAGGGGGTTTAAAGGTGGGGGCGCACGATGTCGGGTCACAGGTAGGTCTAAAGATGTCGTTACAGCCTAGCATATGGATATATACTCCAAAGCACGGTCCCTCCACGAAGGCACAAATACACACACCATGCATGAAGCTCTTTGCTTTATGCAATATTAAATATTGTTATTCCCTATTCAAATACACTTTGATAAACAAAACAGAAAAATAAAGCAAAAAAAAAAATAAACAAAAACCCAAAACAAAACAAACCCCAAAACAAACGTAAGGTGGTCACAAACAGTAGTCATATTCTTCTGCGCGTTTTTATTTTATATTGTGACGAAAATATATCATTTTAAGATGGTCGAATACATTTTCAAATTAAGTAATCGCACACCATAAATGCCTTGCAGATTTCTTATTGATGCTTCATGTGAAATACTATGGCCTTCCTACCATTGTGTATCCTTTATAATTAAGTCAGTTTCTTATAGCTTGGTTAAGAATATCGACATTTGGTCTTATAAGGATGTATAAAGATACTCTATCGGATGGAGTACGTCTCGATGACGTTGGCGCCTTTTATCCAACACATGTAGAGACTTTAGTCCATAATAAGATGATCGAATGAACCATCTCTCGATGTTTAATTCTTCCTGATTGGCATATTTCTGAGAATGGACTCTACCCTTATCTTAAGGAGACTGAAACAAAAGTTTATCACGTTACAAAACATGATTGATGATATGAGTAAAGTGTCTGTGAGTTACACACCTGGCTATATATGTAGTACAACCCTTCTTCATGAACTGTAATTTTCCCCGTAGCGTCCAGTGTAAACTGTTCCATTATAGCGTGGAAGGATGGCCTTTTCATCCAGTCTGCATAGTTCCAGTAGTAGATTAATTCATTTTCTGTAATAAAGAAAAGATATGGACAATCACTGATGACTAAACCATTGCCGTTGAAATGAAATAAACCAAGTTCATTATCTTCATTTCACATCGCTCAGGTAACGAGAATGGTAATGAAAAAGTAATAGTCGAAAGGTCTAGCTGTCATATTTTGACTGATAATGCAAAAGGTTAATGTGACGTCACAGTATGATGGTAGTATTGTCTCCGTCAGGATGCTTATTTTGAGCAAATGACATAACCGTAGAATATGTCAGAAAATTTTTATTTAAATAACTCTTGTTGTCAAAGTGATATAAAATCTAGTGAAATTGAAACATGACCTACCAGTTCTAACCGTCCTTTCTTCATATTTTGGTCTCATTTCTGTTAAATTGATTGAAAGGGGAACAGTAACTAAAATATTTGGTCTTGCGGTTTGATTCTTTAACTTCTTTCGTGCGTTCAAAATTTAAGCTTTTATTTTTAAAGGATTAATCCAGTAAACTTAATCGTACATGTTCGACATAGCATTTGAGACCTATTTAATCATTTAATCTGATCATATCTTGTTGAATATGTAGCAGATACTTCTGAGTGTGATAACCAATCATGTTCAATTGAGTTCTACTGCTAATTCAATTGCTGTTTGCAGAGTTCCCTAATTCAATTCGATGTAACATACCTAGACCCTGAACGGCTCTATCAAAGTCTCCAACGAAGTGAGCGGCTGTAATTGTGGACTAGAAAATTAAGAATAAGAAAATAGCAAATTACTAAGAACAAGATATCGTGCTGAGTCTCTGTGTCGACAAAGGTTGGTCAATGGTGCTCGATCTTTCTCTGAAATGATTGAGTAGAATAAAATGCCTTCGAATAAAGAATGGTACGGCGATAACGCTATCTTGCCATGGATTAAGAGATGACATTTCCAACAACGCGATCGTTTGTCAAGTACAATCCACTTACCCTTGATTTCTGACCACCTGCAACAACTGCAAGGAAAAATAATAAATTTAAATTTGAAAATAATCTGCCATTGCTGAATTAAAATGAATTGTCCATGTCTTATTTGTTATTATACCGAACACTCGCCATGATCGTGATCAATATACAGGTCCCGGTGTGCAACTTGACACCGCGCCATCACGGGAAAAGTATGTTTCAGGCTATTTTTACACTGGTCATTAATGGTGATATCATTTTTGCGGTGACACATGCCGCCGATTCAACATGAGGAACGAAGCAGAACAAAGTTGCTACAAATTGAACTCCATAACCTTAGACTGGTTAGTATGATCGCCATTACTATCCGTCAACACTTACTCTGAATCAATAAGGCAGGGTTTCCAAAGGCTAAACTCGTGAGAGACATGTTTCATTCAGTTTACAATACAATGTACATTTTCCTCCAAAATGATACAATGCTTAGCATTTTACATATTAACACTGACATAGGTCATGTTATTATAAAGCCATATTGGCACTCATACCAAGTAAACGGATTGCATTCAAAACGGTAACAAATTTGCTATGACTTCAAATCAACTTCTTTATAATTGGAGTTATTTCTAAATGGTTTTGATCGCCGTGTTTCTTGCTGTGAATTGAATTGAATTGAAAGGTATTGTAGACTGCGATTTCAAATCCGGAACAAATGTTTCTATACATTTTCTATACTAGTACTTACCAATATCTCTAGGTCCGTTATCTCCCTTCATCCGTTCAGGTTTGACGGGTCTTGTGTCACCCCCCATTTCGCCCACATGCTCACTGACAGGTGTACTAGAATTAGATGGACCGCTTCGGCCTTGGTTTCTCCCTACAGTGTGTGAGGAACAGAGGTATCTACGATATGATCCATTACATTGCATTTTTTTCTTTATTGGACAAACTGTACTTAAATACAGAATTACATA